>NW_027495241.1:0-7500 GCF_021521415.1 Bidens hawaiensis
AAACGTTTAACGGATTGGCCGGTTGGATTTGCTAGGGTTCATATAATCAGCTGGTCTACGACTGTTCGTTTATAAATTTTAATTCTTATATTCTAATCAATTATCTAGATGGCTCAGTTGGCTATTTGTTTATGTATGGTGTCTAGTGTACTGGCTGTCGGCGCAAGTCCGAGTCCTAGCAGCCGATATTTTTGGTTTTTATTTTTTTAAAACTCAAATTTAATCATATAAACTCTTTTAATACATAAAATGGTTATATAAATGTTAAAAAAAATCATAAATAATCAATATTTTGGTTGAACCAATATATTAACCAACCGCGTTTCCAAACTTTGGTTAAAATCCGTATATATATTAGTATGTATGTATGTATGTATGTATGTATAATTTGATAAAGGGTTAATATTTTATAAAGATTTTTGTAATAAGGATATTTTTTAAGGATTAATCTAAAATACATATTATAACCTTGTTAATTCACGTATTAAATATATAATTCAAGTATTTTATAAAAATCATATTTTATACAAGTCTTATTATTTATTATTTATTAACTATTATTTACAATATTTACTTAAAAAGAAATCTTTTTTAAACAATATAAATTTAATTACATTAAAACATATTTTTAGTTAAAATAATCATTTAAAAAGAAATCTCTCTTTATAATTTATAAAGTTTTATCAATATTGTTTAAGTATTTCTTTTAAGTATTTTACGTAATTAAATCATGATTATTACTATAAAACCTTGCTAATAAAATTGACATTTAATTGATGAAATAAAAAGGTTTTGTAAGATTTCACTAAATAACAAATCCCGAACCACTATCTAGTTTTAGCTTTGTTATACACCATATATACTTCGCCAATTATTGTAATTAGGATTCTTGTCGGTAATTCCCGAAGAGCGTAATTCATCGCTTCTTGTCGTATTCTTTTCCTGCTTTGTTTAATTGTTAAGTTGAGTACCACATTCCCCTCTTTTTACTCGCTTTCCACATTTTGAGGACATATGCGTAAATATATTTCTCATATATACTTATACTCAAAACTGCAACTATTGTCTTATGTGTTAACAACTTATGCCTTACTTTTTTTATGTGCTTACTTGCTTTATATGCTTCTGCATTCGGAGTGGTCCAGCATAATCCAGAATAGTATGATCATACGCCAGTCGTTATAGCCTTTGTGCTTCTCGACATCTCAATTCTGCTTGTTCATCTTGGTTAACTTGTTATTCTCATATGACTTGTTGCAGCTACGTATTTTGTTATATATACTATACTGTACAACTAAACTGGTGTGTTGCTCACTTAACATGTGTTGTTGACAAAATTCTATTTTATACGCATATGCAGGTTATCGTAGAAATTTAATGCAGGTTGGTGAAGACTTAGTGAGGAATTTATGTTAGAAAAATAATTAAATCAAGATCACTTGTGATAATAGTTGTATTGTTGTATGATTATGGATTATGTATTTGTTTGTGATTTTATTTATTTGGAAACTTAATTTAATTAATAGATATTGTCATTTAAATAATGTTGCATGATAGTAACCTTTTAAAAACTATGAGCAATCAGTTCACGCCCTGGCAATTCCGCTGTAGGTTGGGGTGTGACACGAAATCTCATGGTTCCCAACCAAGAGTTTTCGGCTAACTGAGGACATGGGTATGAATAGTTTTTCGGCCAAGGGCTGAAAATTCTGATCTTGTTCAAAGAAAATTTTATCATCCAAATGATTCAATTTTTCCATATTTCCACATGCATGTATGGTACAATCTTGAAAAACCAAGGGGCAACCAAATGCCTAAAGTTTTCGGCCAATATGGTAAAAAATTACCATAAAACTCGAATACTTTAGATCCCTTTTGAAGCATGTAATCGTAGAAGCGGCTCTTGATGCCATTGTTGGGTTTTCACAAGATTATCAAGAACATATAAACCCATTTATTTGTAAAACGCAGAGGAAATATTAGTTTTAAATCTTGTTACCAAGTACATATAAACTTCTTTTTATATCAAAACCCAATTCCAGGATTCATATACGATTTACATACTATCAAATACATCCATAGGGTGTTTTAAAACATACCTTCAATTCTTAGAAACACCGAAGGGAATAATGATGTGAATGACGAATCTTCAATGTAAAAGATCCTCAAGCTTGTATACCCCTCCAAGCTTTCAACAAACACCTTCTTGCTAGGATTTAACACTTGCAAAATCCATCGTTTTGTTCTTATTTGATTTCGAATGAAGAAGAAGAGAGAACTTGTGTGTGTGAGATAGTGTGAGCTTGAATTGTGTGGGTCAAAAACCATCCACAACCAACTATATTGCATGTCTTTGGAAGAAACAAAAGGGAGGAGAGAGAGGAGGGAGGGGTCTGGTCAAAGGGGGGGGGGGTTCAAATCCTCTTTTATTACTTACCATACTTTTATTATGTACATGCTATATAAAAAAAATGTGACATGACATAAAACAAGTAACATGCAAAATGTTATTTAACCAATTAAATAACATATCTCAAAATATAAAATATCAATATAATTTATTTATTACACAAGTGCAAATATTCAGAAAAACCCTTTTTCCAAATATTATAAATGTTGATAATTATTAGTTAGATCATATCTAATAATAAATATTGTGTTATTTGTCTAGCGTGTTATTGGGTATGACTCGACTTGGATCATAACGTACTAGCCACATCAACTCAAATATGTGTCTTGGGCAGATCGATTCCAAAAACGATATCTCGGATACGAATTCGAATATCAAAATCCACTATCTCGGATACGAATTCGGATATCCAAAGATGAACAACCCTACACTTTTACTCCTATATTTATTTTTGATATATTTCTAGCAAAGAAAGATCAAGATAGAGTAGGAAAAACATAATAAATGCCCATGAGCATTTTTTTGCGTATTCTAGAAAACGTGTGATTGGATACCAAAATAAATTTATGAACACTATCCATCCATCCTATAAGGTTGGACACTATGGGTGGGGGCTATCTTAGGGCGGTATCAGAGGGGACACATCACGTGGGGAACGATATTGGAGTGGCAATATTGGAGGGGCGATATTCGGACGACCGGTGGTATGGAAGGGTTAGTGTGCTCCCTCATCAATTTTAACAGTCATATGACAGTTTAATTTAAAAAAAAATCTCCAAAGTTATATATATATATATATATACATCCCTCATCGACTCAATTTCTACAAATAACTCATTCACTTCTTTAAACTTATAACTTTTCTACAAAATTATGGCTTCCGCATTGTGAAAGTTAACAACCACGAACAGGACAACCTCATCTCTAACGGGATAGTGTAGGTGTTCATGATCGGTTGATAAGAGATTATTTTTTGTCGGACCCGATTTTTGATTTGGAACAATTTCCGCGCTCTTTTTGGATGAGCCGCCAACTATTTTTACGAATTGTTGGTGATTTAGAAAGTGATTATAGGTTGTCCTGTTCGTGGTTGCGAATATATATTATATATATATATATATATATATATATATATATATATATATATCCCTCATCGACTCAATTTCTACAAATAACTCATTCACTTCTTTAAACTTATAATTTTTCTACAAAATTATGGCTTCCACATTGCGAAAGTTCACAACCACGAACAGGACAACCTCATCTTTAACGGGATCGTGTAGGTGTTCATGATCGGTTGATAAGAGATTATTTTTCGTCGGACCCAATTTTTGATTTGGAACAATTTCCGCGCTCTTTTTGGATGAGCCGCCAACTATTTTTACGAATTGTTGGTGATTTAGAAAGTGATTATGCATTTTTCCAACAACGGGAAAATGCGAGAGGTAAACCGGGATTTTCTCATATGCTAAAATGCACGGTGGAAATTCGTCAACCAGCTTACGGGACTACGAAAGACGTCATGGAACAGTATTTACAAACGTTGGAAACTCCACACGTTCGGCGAATGTGAGTATTATTATTATCATTTTAATTATTTATTTCTAAATCTTATTATTTTGAGTGTTAATTTTATAATTTTTGTTAAAATTATTAATATTAGGTATTATTGAACTTAATGATAATTATATTTGAGGAGGCCGACTCAAAGTGACATACAAAAAATATTCGAGGTTCATCAACAAAGATGTAGTTTTGCAGGGATACTTGGTTGCCTTGATTGCACAAATTTTCCTTGGGATGTGTGCCCTATCGCTTGGCAAGGTCAATATCATTAGTGTGATCATGGTGCCCGAACAATTATGTCTGAGGCGGTCGCATCATTTGATCTTTGGATATGGCATGCGTTTTTTTAGAATGCCTGGTGCTAACAATAATGTAACTATGATACATCCGTCCCCTATTTGTGACCACATCATAAACGGAGTTTCACCCAACACCTCATTTTCCGCAAATGATGTCAACTGCGAATACGGATATTATCTTGTGGATGATATTTAACCAGGGTGGATAATGTTGGTTCTTAGCTTTACGTGCCCAAATGATGATAAACATCGATATTTCAAGAAAAAACATGAGTCCGCAAGAAATGACATCGAAAGGCCATTTGGGGTATTAAAGAAACGTTGGTCTATCGTTAGACAATTGGCTCGTTTTCACCAAATGGATAAGTTGAGAAACATAATGTACACCTGTATTATCTTATATAATATCGTATTGGAGGACTCGGGTAGAGCAATTTGTGAAGGCGCGTACAATGATGAGCCAGAGACGATATCAACACTAAACGATGATGAGAAAGTTGCTAATTTATTAGGAACACAAAGAAAGGGAAATGAATCACAGTCTTCGATCAGATTTGATTGAACATATTTGGAGGAATAAGCAAAATAATGGTCACGACTAAAATAGTTTTAACCTTTCTTAATTTTTATTTTATATTTCTTTAAATTTTATATTTTTTATATTTAGTTTATTATTATTATTATTATTATTATTATTATTATTATTATTTTATTTTATTTGATTGTGTTAGTTTTTTTGGTTTTATGAAGAAAAAAAATGTTTAAAACCCCTCGGGGCTTCAAACCATAGAGAGGCATTGTAGTTTGGGGCTTTAAAGCCCTTAGTGCCCACATGACAATAACGTGGCACTTTGGAGTGGCTTTAAAGCCCCCTACCATAGTGAACAGACTAAATATCATTATACCATCCGCATTATAATTACCAAATTTTGCATTTACTTTTCAGAGTTAATTTGACCAACGGTTCTTGTGGTTTGTTATATTGCTAACTGAATAGGAATGAGATTGGTATTGTATCAATATTTATACCGTACCCCAATCCTAAACTCTCCGTTCCAAAAATCTGTATAACTGGTACCGAGGATCAACTGAATTTTATGGTGCGGGAATGAGTACCGTGATATACGGGTGCTTTTGGTATGGTGCCCGTTTTGATACCACTTTTCTTTTTTATCTATATTGAACTTGGCAACATATTGATACAAGTAACAAATAAACTGAATCAATCCAGGTACCGATACTGGTCCCTGTACGGAACCGGTACCAAGTGGCAAACTTTGCGCGGGTACCGATACGATGCAACATTCAGTAAATAATAATACCAAACCATAACCACTTAAAGCCTTGAACTAGTGTGCGACATGTACCAACTAGTACCGCTTAAAGCTTTAAACCTTTTAAAGATGATACACCCAAGTTGAGTGTTGAACACCCCAATAAAAACCTCTACGTTTTCCAAACGAGGAACGAGTACCAATATGCAAGTACCCATGCCTGTAAGTAACGAAACCTGAAATCTCGGTATTGATATCTATACTTAATAGACCGGTACATGTACGGGTATAAGTAGGGGTACATTAGTGAACAAGTACGGGCTTTTGGGAAATAAAATCTTATCCCTAATCCAAACAATATAAAATCACTACAAGAAATAGAAGCTTTAGCGACATCGACATTAGTGGCAACAACGACATTAGTTCGGACATGGTGGGGCGTTGCCACTAATGGCCGTTGTCGCTGCTAAAGCTGGCGATCTTTGTGAATCTACAAATTTAGTGTAACATTCGTTGAGTTTCAAAATCCGGTTTGAAACCTGACCCATTTTGATCTTTAATGAAATTAGTCTTTTAGTTATTGTACATTCTCTTTGTAATCCCGTGATCATTTTTATACAATTTTATTTTTCTTCACCTTGTAGTATTTATATATACATTTAAAACATCCATTATCATGATTATTTATTCAAGAACTTTTTCCATGCACGTCACTAAAATTATTCTTGGATATCTATTATTTTTATTATTATTATTATTATTATTATTATTATTATTATTATTATTATTATTATTATTATTATTATTATTATTATTATTATAATTTCTATTATTATTATTATTATTATATTTTCATATGTTGTATTTAACTAATAAAAAATAATAAATGTTTTAATTAAAAATATTTATTGAAAGAGTTAAACACTTTGAAAACCTATAAAACCATTTTAATTTTTGTTTTTAGTTATATTAATAAACATGATTAAATTCTATAAATATAACAACTCAACAATTTCACTATAAAAATAGGATTAATCCTCCATCATTTTTCACATCTCAATATATTCATTTCTTAAGCTTCATAGCACTAACAAGTAAGTTTTTATGATATCATGCATTTGATAGCTTTTGTTTTGATTTTTTCTAAATGTTCATACATGTTCATAAGTTGTTCTTTATGATCATGAATATATGATAAACACTTGATTTTCTAAATATTGGAACAAACCTAGTTAACATAACTATTTAGCTAAATCTTATGATCCGTTGATTATAATAAAATTATGAACTTTCTTTTAAATAAGATGATTTATAAAAAATAATTTGTTTAAATATTTTTTGACATCTATAAATTATTAATTGATTAAATTAATTATTGTTTATTTTTGTACAACATAAACTAATATGTATAATTTCATTAAAATAATTCATATAAAAACCTTTAAATTAATTAATTAGTAAAATAATTTATTATTTTACTCAAAAGCGAAACATTTAATAATAAATTGTTTTTAGTCTTCTTATTTAAGTTTATATTAATAAATTATAAATATTCAATATCAAATCATTCTTCAACTAATAAATATCAAATTGTTTATATAAACTTTAATTCACTTTAGTTATACTCATTTAAATTAAAAATCGCTAAATCTTAATTTGTCGTAGTTTTCTTTCCATTTAAACTCGTTAAAATATAGCATATGTATTTACTTGTTTAGGATAATTCACTGTGATTCTTCGTCTCGTTTGTTCAACTTGTTCAAACTATCATCCTCATTTTTTAGGTGAATTTTCGTAACCCATCTTTAACATGTAACATTTTTAGGGTGTAACACGTTACCATGCTTTCTTTTTATTTGATGATCAATGTTTAGAAACTGATTCGCAATTATGTCATGCACGTTAACAATATTCTTTCATATTGTCTATAACAACTATATGTGTATAATGT
>NW_027495241.1:10000-240929 GCF_021521415.1 Bidens hawaiensis
TGCTTGTAATCACTAAAGTATATAAGTAACTCAACACATATGGAATATTTTCAACATTAAACTTACATTTCTATTTTTATTTAAAACCTACGTTCTCATAAACTATTTTTAGTTGACACTCTCGCATGCTTTTCAGGTAATGGAAATTAAGGGAGATTCTTGAAGTTTTATACAGGGGATGAGTCACACTTAGATGTTTACTTGCTATGTCATGTTTTCTATTTTAGATTTTGTTTTGTTTGAACAATGTGTTGGTTAATTATAATAAGATTTTTTTACATTTAATACAATGTGCATGATTTCAATATACGCACTCCCTGGAGTTTCCACTTTCGGTCGGGGGGTATGACAGATTGGTATCAGGTCCTTGGTCGTAGAGAGTTAGTAACCGACCTACGTCTAAGAATGTCCCTTAGGTTGAAATTATGTTCTATTAGATGTACTAACTTCCCTTTCGAGCTAGCCAATGGTAAAACCGTCAAAGACAATACTTTTATACGCGATTCCACCTTGACTTTTGATGATCATTCTCTAAATATCGATCTAATTCCTTTTAAGCTTGGTAGCTTTGACCTAGTTGTGGGAATGGATTGGTTATCCCGTAAACAAGCCGAAGTTATATGTGTCGAGAAGTTCATTCGTATCCCGTTACACCTAGTGAAACACTAATCATTTAAGGAGAAAAACCCGATCGTCACCTGAAAATCATCTCTTGTATGAAGGCCCGTAAACTACGGAGGAAACAATGCTATGCCTTTTTAGCCCATGTAGTTGACAAGAAATTCGAAGGGAAAAAGATTAAAGACATTCCCGTTATCAAAGACTATCCCGAAGTTTCTCCCGGTGACTTGCTAGGACTTCCTCCCTCTTGAGAAGTCGAATTCTAAATCGACCTTATACCCGGTGCAACTCCCACAGCCAAATCTCCCCACCGCTTAGCCCCGTTCGAAATGCAAGAAATCTCTAGCCAACTTCATGAACTTCTCAACAAAGGATTTATTCGACCCAATTTACAACCTTATGGAGCTCCTGTCCTTTTCGTCAAAAAAAGAACAGATATTTCCGAATATGCATCGACTACCGAGAGTTAACAAACTCACCATCTAGAATTGGTACCCATTACAGAGGATTGATGATCTCTTCGATCACCTTCAAGGAGCTACTTGTTTTTCAAAAAAAATTGATCTCTGCTCGGGTTATTACCAATTGCGAATTCTTGATGAAGACATACCTAAAACGGCCATTCGTACACGCTATGGACTGTACGAGTTTATGGTTATTCATTTTTGGCTTGAATAATGCACCCGCAGTTTTCATGGACCTCATAAACCATGTCTGCAAACCACACCATAACAAATTCATCATTGTTTATTGATAGCATTTTAATCTATTCAATAACCAAGACCGAGCATGAGCAACACCTTCGTCTCACCTTGGAACTGTTGAAGAAAGAACAACTTTATGCTAAATTTTTTAAATGTAAGTTTTGGCTTCCCGAAGTTCAATTTTTGGGTCATGTTATTAACCATAAAGGTATACATGTGGATCCCACAAAAATCAAAGCCATCAAGAATTTGGAAGCTCCGAAAACCCCATCAGAAATTCGTTCCTTCCTTGGTCTATCTGGTTATTATTGTCGATTCATTTCGAATTACCCAAAAAAAGCATTACCTATCACTAACTTAACTCAACAAGGCAAGCCGTTCATTTGGGAACAACAACAACAACAAGAAAACGCATTCCAAACCCTAAAACAAAAACTTTGTAACGCACCCATCTTAATCTTTCCCGATGGAAACGATGATTTCATTGTACATAGTGATGCTTCAAATCAAGTTCTAGGTTGTGTACTCATGCAGCGAGACAAAGTCATAGCTTATGCCTCTCGTCAACACAAGATCCATGACAAAAACTACACCGCTCACGATCTGGATTTAGGTGCGGTGATTTTCTCTATTAAAAATTGGAGACACTACCCTTATGGAACTAAATGTGTCCTCTATACCGATCATAAAAGCTTGCAACACATCCTCAACCAAAAATAACTCAAGACGAGGAAACATCGTTGGGTCGAGTTACTCAATGATTACAATTGCGAGATTCGCTACCACCCTGGGAAAGAAAATTTCATGGCTGACGTACTAAGCCGAAAGGATTCAACAAAACCCTATCATATTTAGGCCATGGAAATGATTATTCACACTAGCCTTATGGCCCGAATTCTTCAAGTTCAAGCCCAAGTGGTAGGCCAAAACAATCTCAAGGCCGAATTGGATTGTGGAGCCAAAAAACAACTTGAAACTAAGTCCGATGGAGTTCTTTACTTCATGGGACACATATGGATTCCAAGTTCTGAAGACCTTCAAAATCTTATCCTTGATGAAGCGCACAAAACTCGATGCTCGATCCATCCGGGAGCCGATAAAGTGTACCGCGATCTTAGGGAATTCTATTTGTGGTCCGGTATGAAGAAAGATATAGCCTTGTATGTTGGGAAGTGTCTTACTTGCTCAAAGGTTAAAGCCGAACATCGAAAGCCCTTGGGTTTGCTTCAATAACCCGAGATTCCTCCATGGAAGTGGGATCAAATTTCCATGGATTTCATCACAAAACTACCAAAAACCACTCGTAAGCATGATTCTACTTGGGTTATAATCGATCGTCTCTCTATATCTGCTCATTTCATCCCTATTAGTGAAGCGTATAAGATGGAAAGGTTGTCTCAAATTTACATCAACGAAATCGTGACACATCATGGTCTCCGACCGTGACAGCCGCTTTTCCTCCAACTTCTGGCAATCCATTCAAAAAGCTTTGTGGACTCGTGTAGATTTTGCACAACCTATCATCCCCAAATGGATGGTCAAACCGAAAGAACCATACAAACCTTAGAAGACATGCTCCGTTCTTGCGTAATCGAGTTTTGAGGAAATTGGGATGATCATATACCTCTCATTAAATTATCCTATAATAACAGCTACCTTACAAGCATCAAATGTGCTCTTTTTGAGGTTTTGTATGGTAGGAAATGTCGAACACCCATGTGTTGGACCGAGATTGGTGACTCACAAGTTATTGGTCCCAAAATCGTCCAAGCAACCCCTGACAGGATTGCTATCATTCGACAAAGACATAAGGCCACTCGTCATCGACAAAAGAGATATACTGACAATCGAAGGAAACCACTTGAGTTTCAAGTTAGTGACCAAGTCTTACTCAAAGTCCCCCCTGGAAAAGCATTGTTCGATTTGGGAAAAAGGGAAAGCTTGCTCCTAGGTATGTGTTGGGATGAGAAAATGCTTAAGGAAGATTGGAATCTTCTCAACCTCCTTGGAAAATGGTTAAGTAAGGAAACCAAGCACACTTAGGCCACCCAACAAGCTTAAACTTAGTCAATCAAGGTACTTTGCTCTTCAAGCAAAGTTATCTTTTAGAATTCTTCTTAAGTGTTAGTTCAAGAAAACTACACTTCATCAAGCAAGGTTGTTCTTCAAGTCAAGCAAGGTTTGTTTCAGAGCAAACTCTTGACTAAACCAAGTATTTTGGTGGAGGGAGCAAGGTTTGTTTATAATAAACAGTGGTCCCAGCAAGCTTAAAGGAAGTTGATGAAGTAATTACTTAAGGACTTCAAACGTTCAAGGTTCAACCCCGAGCAAGCTACAGTGTCACCAACAAACTTGGACTTGTTCAAATAAGTTAAAGCAACAAAAGGTTGAAGGAATCTTTGAAGAACAAGTTTGCTCGTAGGATATATATCGAGAAAAGTTTGGTATTATCAGGAAGATTGAAGCCTGCATGATGAATATTTTCAAAGGAAAATATTCTAAGTAAAGCTTACTCGGAGAACTCTTCCCCAGCACACTTAATGGTTACCAGGTCTGCTCGTTAAAGACAAAAGCTGCAAAGCTTGCTCGAAGGCTTGTTTACACTTAGAATGTTTTGTAATACGTTTCAACATGCTTAATATGAATCATTAGGGTTTCTAAAAGGAATTTAAGGTGTCAGGGTAGGCCTATAAAAGGAAACTTTAGGGCATGCCTATGACAACAACAAAGACTGAGCGAATATTGTGTTTTCACGGCTGTCTTTATCTTGTACGGAATAGCTGCCAAGAATACAAACATTACATCTAGAAACCCTAATTGATTTTCGTTGTATCCTTCTTAATATAAATTTAAATCTTTTGAGTTACTTTTTGTGTTTGTTACTTTCTTGTCCGTTGAGCAATATTAAGAGTATTATTGATTTCGCCTTTAATATTCTTTAGTTGTTTATAAAAGCAGTATGTCGTAACCTTCTTGTCAACACTTTTGTGTGGGTTACGATTGTGAGTGATTGAGCGATTAAGTGAGCTATACGGGACCGACAAGCGGTATCAGAGCTTGTTTTGCTGCATATTTTAAGAACTATTGCTGAATATTGTTGCTTTTTGAAAATGAAGAATGACGTCAGCTGACAACTGTTCAATTGGTTTGTAACGTCAGTTGCCCTGTTTTTCATTTTTCTTAGATCTACAATATTGTTGAGGTTTAAAAGTGTTTCAACTCAGATCTACATTAAAGTTCTTTCCTTTATTACATATCCTGCTCTTATCCATCTAGATACATCAGATCTAAGGATTTTGTCCACATATCTGATTATTTTCCAAGATTGTTTAAGTTTTTGTTTAGTTTTGTTAAGTTTTTCAAGTAATTTTTCCATTCCAAAAATATATTAAAATACCAAAAATATGTCTGGATCAATGGATGAGCAAGAGGTTTCTACTAACAAGATTCCTAGGTTGTTTGGAGAGGAAAACTATATCAAATAGAAGACCATGTTTGAAGTTGCTGTGTGTTACATTGATGTGGAGATGTGGAACTCTATCAATAATGGACGCTATATCCCAGATGGCACAAACAACAACCAAACTGTTGAAAGACAGATGAAGAAGAAAGATGACAGAGCTTTGTCTATGCTGAAACTAGGTATATCATGGGAAATACTGACTAGTGTGGCCCATCACACTACTGTTAAGGCCATGTTTGACGCCATTGTAGAAATGTTTGAAGGGAACATATAGCTCAAAGTTATCAAGAAGGATAAAATGTAGCAGCATCTAGACATATTCAAGTTTAGAGAAGGTGAAAGAATAAGATCTATTTTGAACAGATTTATGACCATTGTGAATGAGATCAGAAGCACAAATCTTGGAATAACTGATTTTGATCTTAACAAGAAGCTTTTGTCATCCTTATTTGGAGAGTGGTGAACTGCTAGAAAAATTCATCAAGCAGAAACCCAACTTTTCAGCCCCTATGCTTGATGATGTGATTTGCTTTTTGCAAGTTGCTGAACATGAGATGATAAAGAACAACATGATTAAGGAAGACATGCCAAGCTTCCAAGTGGCAAATGCTCTTATTACACCCATGGGAAACTTGTCTACAAAGAATCAATGACAAGTCCCAGTCATTGAAGAACCAAGTGAATATGGTGGTGAAACACCAAGGGTAATTGTTGCTGGTCAGTTAAGCAATTAAGGTGGACACCCCAGATTCAATTTTCAGCTGTTGGATGATAATGATACATCATCAGTAGCTAGTGGACAAGCACCATACAATGCTGGAAATATGAATCATGGGAATGAGTATCAAGCACTCTTCTCAATGTTTATTGAGTCATACAATGCCTTTGTGGCTAAGAATCTGATTCATACTAGTGTAGTTCAAAAGGATCTTGAACAAATTGATGCTGATGAGTTGGAAGACATGGATTGGAAGTGGCAGGCTGCAATGTTAGCCTTGAGAAGCAAGAGACTGTATAATAAAACTAGAAGACTTTGGTTTCTGGTCGAAATGACATAATAATTTTGACAAGTCAAATGCAATCTGCTACAACTGTCAACTACCAGGACACTTTGCTAAAGAATGCAATCAGCTAAGGAAATTTTAGAACAACAATGAACAAAGAAATCAGTTTCAATACCAGAACCAGAATCAAGGGCATCCAAGACAATTTTACAACAACTTTCAACAGAAAAATCATCAACAAGTGATCCCACAACAACAACCATATCAGAGAAACTAACAAGTCCATCCACAAGTTCCTGTTAACCATAATAGAAACAATGCAAATCAACCAAGAAATCAAGGAAATGTTGCATTAGCTCAACCACAACAAGAAGGAGTATTTAATTGGAGCAACCATGCTGATGATATTGAAAAGGCCAATGTAGCATTCATGGCAATGATTGGAAATGAAGCAGAGTCCTCTTCATCTCAGGTACATTCAAATCTCATAAATCTTGAATTATTTGAAATGAATGATTCTTTGAAAAAGGAAATTGGTAATTTGCAAAGTGAATGCTTTAAGGAAAGAGCATTATTAATGTGTATGGAATGAGTGAAGAGACTTATGAAAATCAAATCAAAAGTTTGGAACAAGACTGCATGGATAGCTACATCATTCAATCAAGGTATGTCACTGAAATTGAAGAACTGAAGAAAATGTATTTTGATGAAAAGTTGAAGAATACCAAACTTCAAGTTGAGGTAGACTTCTGAAGAACTTGGTTTTAACTAGAAACATTTGTGGTGAGTTGAAAAATATCAAGAAATAGAATAAGTATAAGGTTGTTCCTCCACCCTTTAATGATAATTACTCATTGAAAGTGGATAAGGAAAAGAGGAATGCCTATCTTAAACAATTTAGAGAAGCGTTTGATGATAGAAAGGAGTTTGTTGAAATTACAAGTTGGTTGAGGTTGATGACTAGGGTGAGTTTGTAATGAAAGCTGTTGAAAATTCTATTGGAGTGAAATTCTCAGAAGATGACTTTTATGATGATTTATTGGATAGAGATGACTTGGGTGAGTCAAGTGACAAAAGTTCAAGCAATGAGAGTCTAAAAGAAGAGAAGGATACCAAGCAGAAACCAAAGGAAAATATTCCTTTGCTTCCAAAGATAACTCCCTTGCTGGTGAATGCAAGGTTGGTACGAACGCTTGTTACAAGTGCGGGAAGGTGGGACATTACGCTCCAGCTTGTATTGCATGACCCGCATGTTACAAGTGCGGTAAAACGGGTCACTTTGCTAGGGATTGCAAAGAGTCAGAGGCGGTAGGTACGAAAGGGTAAACACCTGGAAAAACTGCAGGAAGAAACACTCAATGAAGGAATAATTGCTTATGCAATAGTGTTATTTTTTTTTTATTATAATTGCCTAAGAACTTGTTTGGTGTTAAGGTTTAAAACTTATGTTTGTTTATGACGCGTTATGAATTGATTTTGGTTATGAATGATTGTTGTGTCATGATAAGATGTCATTTTAGACAATAGCGTTGATTAGTATGAAACGATGTCCCTAGGAAGGACGAGACGAGACGTGAGACGTCGAGGGCCTCATGGACAAGCTACCTTGAATAGCTAAATCATATTAACACCTCTCGATGACTGCAAGGTCAGGAGAAAGAAGGTTAACCCAGAAAACAAAGACGATTCGGCAAGTGTGTAAATATAAGAAGTGTTCCTTTTACAAGGAATAAGCTAGGTTTCGGGGACGAAACCTCTTTAAGGAGGGAAGACTTGTAACATCTCGAAATTTCTAAAATAATGTTTAATATATTATTCGCGTCGGGTGAAATAAACGAGTTAGTAGAACGATAATAATAATTATTATAAAATATGAAGACTAAGTAGGATAATTAGATGGGATAAGTTATGGACCAAAAAGGAAAGATGGGCCTTAGGTTCATGGGCTTAAGGGAGTATAAATACCCCCTTAAACCCTAATCCTTTCCATTTCCATCCATCTTATCCATCCTAATCTCTACACACTCAAAAACACTCACACTCATCCCTATTGCGGCCGTGAGAATAAGGAGGAGATCCGAGATCGATTCTAGCCTAAATCTTTGATATACAATCAAGATACAATATCGTAGTTCATAACCAATCTAAACCGTGACCTAAAAACGGGTAAAGGTACGTTCTTTATCGTTAAAGTTTACGTTTTTATAAACATAAAGTTGTAAACTTGATGCTAATAAATCCCTAAACCTGTGCGGCTCTATTAAATAAACCCTTAAAGATAGTATTGAACATTTTAAGCTTAAAGTTCCAACCTTTATAGTATGTACGGGATATAAATATATATGAACAAAAACGTTTGGGAGACGATGTGGTTGATGTCGAGCCGTAACCAGGGTATTAAAGATCACTGATGCTTGTTTAGATTGATGAAAATCATCCCGTCGCTGGGCAACTTCGCCTTCAAGCTAAGTTCGCCGTAGACAACTTCGCTATAAGCAAGTTCGCCGTAGATAACTTCGCTATAAGATAACTTCGCTACACCAAGTTCTCTTAATGCTAAGTTCGCTGAATGCTAAGTTCGCTTAACTTAGGTTCGCTTAAGTTAAGTTCGCCTAACATGCATGTTCGCTTACATTTAGGTGACGAATCGGATAGCGAATCAGACTTAATTCGTTATGAATAATGGGTTAGCGAATTAGAAAATAAATTAAAATCCTAATGGAAAATATGGCTCGACCCCAGCCAGGGGCTCTGCCCCTTGGACCCTGCTAGGGGCTGCCGCCCCTAGGACCCCCGTCCGTTGAGGGTAATAATTAAACTGGAAACGCGATATGGAAAATGATAGTGATCAATACGCATAATTGTTATACAGTTAGCCGTGCACAGCCAAAGAAAGGAGTAACCATTAACGGAAGAAGTAGCTGTGTGCATACTCGATGTGAAGTCTAAATACACTTACCTTAAGTGGTAAGTGTATGCTATAGATTATATACCAAGTAGCTAATATATAATGCTTGCCGGTGCGTGAACGATCTTCGGATATTGCACGTATCGCCAAGGATAGTGACTGTCAAGTGGTTATTAGTGTGCATGATTGTTGATGTGACTTGCTTATTATTTAAATGATGAAATGATAGGAAGTGTGTTGTAGACAAGTAGATGATAGTGTGATGGAAGTGGTAAGGGGTCTATTAATAGTGGTAGTGGCATGACGATAGTATGTGGTAGGGTAAGCCTATACGTGCCTTCATTATTAAAGTGGCATAACGTGAGTGCGTGGTAGGGTAAGCCTATACGTGTCCTCGTTATGAAGTGGCATAACGTGAGTGCGTGGTTGGGTAAGCCTATACGTGTCCTCGTTATTAAGTGGCATAACGTGAGTGCGTGGGAGGGCAAGCCTCAATGTGCTTCTGTAAACAAGTGGCTAAGTGGTTAGGAGCAGTTAAGTGGTTAAGTGGTAAGGTGAACAGGTTAGACAGTGGATTATGTGTCTTCGGATACATATATGATGTATGAAGTGGTTGTATGATGAGTTGCTTGATTAACTAGAACTCACTCAGCGTAGCTGACTTTTAGTATGCACGCAGGTGATTTGATTAAAGAGTTGACATGAGGTTGGCACATTCCATGGATTGAACGGCTGGCATATGAAGATATAAAGAAAAGAGGTTTAAATATAATGTTTTGGGTTATGGTTCAAAGAAAAGATTTAATGTTTTGTAACGAATGGATGATGTTTTATATTCCGCGAAAATTTTTAATGAACTCTGATTTGTAAGAATTGTGTTTATGAGTAAATCCGACGTTAAAGTAGGGCTACCGGGTTCGGGGCCTTACATGCTGGAACAGTGTTGTTTGGAGCATTTTGAGCTGCTTGAAGGTTTTGATTGTTGTTCATTTGAAAACCTTGAGTCTGTTGCATACTTTGTTGTTTATTGTTCGTTTGAGGCTGAAAGTAGTTGAAGTTAGGGTTGTAATTGTTGTTGGGATTGAAGTTGTTATTGTTAAATCTTGGCTGATTTTGTTGGTATTATTGCTGACCTCTTGGTTGTTGATTCTGGAATTGATTCATCTGAAAGTTTCTTTGTTGATTGCACTCTCTTGCAAAATGACCAGGTTGCTGACAATTGTAGCAAATTGCTTTTGACTTGTCAAATCCAATCCTGTCATTTGGACCAGAAACTAGAGACCTACAAGTTCTGTTATACATCCTTTTACTTCTCAGAGCCAACATGGCAGCTTGCCATTTCAAATCCATGTTTTCCAAATCATCTGTATCAATTTGCTCTAACTCATCTTGTACCACACTTGTGTGAATCAAGTTCTTTGCAACAAAGGCATTATATGACTCAGTGAACATAGAAAGTAAGGCCTGTGTTTCATTGCCTTGTCCATTTCCACCACTAGAATGAGGTAAATTCCCACTTGCCATAGAGGCAGAATGAGTGTCATCAATCAGTTGCACATTGAACCTCTGCTGATTTCTTTGATTACTTGTGCTACCTCCAATGAAAGATTTTGGAGTATCAGCATTATGCTCAACTGGTTCTTCAATGATGGGAATTTGCTGTTGATTCTTGGTAGTCAAGTTACCCATTGGTGCAATCAATGCATTTGAAACATTGAAGCAGGGTCTTTCTTCCTTAATCATTTCATTCTCTATCATTTCAAGTTCTGCGGCCTGAAGAAAGCATATTACATCATCCAATTTCAATTCATTGAAATTATGCTTCTGAAGGATGAACATGAAAGTAGTATACCATTCCTTTGGCATTGAATTGAGTAACTTTGTATTTAAATCAAATTCAGTCATTACATAATCAGTTGTCCTCAATTCATTCACAATAGCTAGAAAACGTTCTAGAATTGATTTTAACCTTTCTCCCTCCTTATACTTGAACCTTTCCAACTGTTGCTTCAATCTTTGCTTCTTAATATTCTTCAGTTCAGTATTCCCTTCATACATCTCAAGTATGGCATCATACATTTGTTTGGCAGTTGTATGATGTGCCATCTTGGTTAAAATCTCCCATGACAGTCCTAGCTTAATCATAGCTAAGACCCTATCATCCACCTTTCTCATTCTTTCTCTTACAGCAGCAGTTCCAGCTATGTTTGCACCTTCCTCAACTGCAGCTTGTGGACCTTTCTTGATGGAGTTCCACATATCAACATCATTGTAGCATACGGCTGCTTCAAAAAGCACTTTCCACTTGGTAAAGTTTCCCTGTTCATACAATCTTGGTATCTTGTTAGTAGACACCTCTTGTTCCTCATATCCAGACATTTTCAATGACTTAAAATCAGGTTCTTTGTAAAAAGCAAAGTTTTAAAATAATCAGATCTGAAAACAGGTTGTTCAGATCTGATGTGTCTGATATGATTAGAGCAAGATTTAGATATAAAGATTAAAGCTTTAATTGAAATAAGGAAGAGAAAAACCCGGTAAATTGTAGATCTGGAAGAAAAATGAAAAACAGAGCTGCTGACGTCACAAATCAAAGGAACAGTGGTCTGCTTACGTCATCTTTCTTCAAATCTTCAATCAGCAACAAGAATCTTTCCAAAATAGCAGCAACAAGCTCTGATACCACTTGTCAGGTCCCCGATTTCAGCTGGATCTTACTCAAATCATGTCATAACTCACACAAATAATTGTGTCGACAAGGGAGTTGATGACGGGTTGCTATATTTAGAAAGATTACCGTTTGTTAAAGGCGGAATCAATAACAAACATATGGTTGCTTAATCAGTATTCAAAGGTAAACAACACAAACAAGATTCACTCAAAAGATTTCCATTTGTATAATATAAATCATACTAAGTGGATAATCTATTTAGGGTTTCTTGAAGGAAGGTTTTATCCGTACTATATTAAGACAGCCGTCACACACACAATATTCTTTCTTAATTAATGTGTCTGTCTGCCTTGGGCGGCATGCCCTAAAACATTCTATTTATAGGCCAGCCACCCTATGACAGCCGCCATTCCTTCTAGAAGACCCTAAACGTAAATACATATTCAAATTACATATTCTGAAATATTCTAAGTGTAAAACAACTCTTCCGAGTATTCTTTGCATCAATCTTGTCTTTCCGAGTATGCTTTTCCATCCTTTAGGACTTGGTAATATAGAAGTGTGCTCAGAATCAGTTTCCGGGTAGACTTTACTTGAAGAGTATTTTACCAAGTAAAATACTCACCGAGTAGACTTCAATCTTCTTGACTTTGCCAGACTTTGCCCGACAAACCCTTACGAGCAACCTTGTTCTTCAATGGTCCCTTCAACCCTTTGCTAGAGAAAAGCTTATAAGCAAAGTGTGCTCGGGTAGCACTGTTCCTTGCTTAAGTTGAACCTTGCCCGATCATACTTGAGATATATCATTAAATCATCAAGCCTACTTGGACCATAATTATTAATGAATACCTTGCCCGGTCTTCCAATTTCTTGGCTTCATGAGCTTAGTTAGCCTAAAGCTTACTCGGAAGTGAACTTTACTTCGCTATGAAGAACAAACCTGCTTGATGCAGTGCACCATGCCCAGACTTGCATAAACTAGTGAACCTTGCCCGGTAATACACTAATTTGCAAACCCTGCCAGGATTTCCACTAAAGAAGACTTCAAGAAGATAACCCTGCCCGATAGACAAAACATCATACCCGGCTAAGTAAATGCTTGCTCAGAAGTCTAAGTTGTGCCCGGATCCATACTTAGCAAGTTCTGAGGAGGTTGAGAAGATTCCAATCTTTTATATGTTCCATAGAACAGGTCTTTGACTTAACAATCTCCCCCTTATGTCAATTTCTTGATCCGTATTAGCGAGTGCCGTCCCGACCTAGCTGTGGGTTATGCTGCCCAATCTTTCGGAGAAGAAGCAATGTATTGGTGGGAATCTATTGAGCAGAGGAAGAGTCAGGAAGAGATTAAGGCAATGAGGTAGGAGGATCTGAAAGAGTTGGTAATGAAGAGGTTCTGTGCTGACGCCGAAGTTGAGAGGGCGGAGATGAAGTTCCTGAACTTGAAGGTAGGAAAGATGACACACCGTGAGTACACCACGGGGTTCAACCGAATTTCTAGGTTGGTGCCCGATATGGTTAACACTGAGGCTAAAAGGATCAAGTTCTATGTGAGAGGATTGCCACAGAATGTTCGCATACTAGTCAGGGCGAATAAACCTGGTACTTTTGACTCTGCTGTCGAGCTCGCAGAGATGGTTTATGAAGACCTGGCTGTGGATGATGTTGTGGTGGGAGAAGAGAAGAAGGATAAGATATGGGTCGCTCCTGTTAAAC
This sequence comes from Bidens hawaiensis, assembly GCF_021521415.1. Classification (NCBI taxonomy): domain Eukaryota; kingdom Viridiplantae; phylum Streptophyta; class Magnoliopsida; order Asterales; family Asteraceae; genus Bidens; species Bidens hawaiensis. The sequence continues at coordinate 23,088 of NW_027495241.1, forward strand.
GACCCGGTACTCAGTTGTGGAACCCAAGGATAAGAAGCAGAAAATGTGGGAGAAGAGATCGTGCAAGACGTGTGGAAAAATGCATGGGGGTGAGTGTAAGTGGAGTAAAGGATAGGATGATTGTTATAAGTGTGGTAAGGCTCATGGTCAGGAATGCAGGCTGGGATCGAATGCCTGTTATAAGTGTGGAAAAGTGGGACATTATGCTCCCGATCGTACCGCAAAACCCGCATGCTACAAGTGTGGTAAGCCTGGCCATTTTTCCAAGGAATGCACCGATGGTGGAGCCGGAGGGAGTGGAAAGAACGATGCTGATCAGTCTAGGTCGAGGACCAGAGCTTACATGTTAACCCAAGAACAAGCTAGACAGATCCCTGATGTTGTCACAGGTACGTTCCTAGTGAATGGTATTTCTGCTTCTGTATTGTTCGATTCGGGTGCGAATAGAAGTTTTGTAGCTATGACAATTTGTATTTAGTAAATTAGCTAAAATGAAATGTTGCCGAGTGTCTGAAAATTTCATAGTAGAAACCGCTAGTGACATCTCGGTGAAAATAACGAAAATGGTTAAGAATTGTAAGATAGAGTTAGAGGGACATGAATTCCCTGTTACTTTGTATGTCATGACCTTAGGAGGGTTCAATGTAGTTTTGGGAATGGATTGGTTGTCTGAGTATGAAGCTCATATAGTGTGTAAAAGTAGGATAATAAGGTTAAAGACTTTGGATGGTAGTGCGATGACGGTTTATGGTGATAAAGAAAGTTCAGGTCTTAATGTCATTTTGATGATAAAAGCCGAGGGTTTGTTAAGGCGAGGGTGCGGTGCCTACCAGCCGTATGTTGTCTATGCTACGGCCGAGACGAAAGAAATGAAAGATGATCCTACTGTGCGCGATTACCCATAAGTACTCCCTGAGGATCTTCCGGGGTTTCCACCGGAACGAGAGATAGAATTCCAGATAAATTTAATACCAGGAGCCCAGCCCGTCGCAAAAGCACCTCACCGTCTAGCACCGTCCGAGATGAAATAATTGATGTCCCAACTGCAAGAACTCCTCGACAAGGGTTTCATAATACCAAGTGTTTCCCCGTGGGGCGCACCGGTGTTGTTCGTGAAAAAGAAGGATGGAAGTATGAGAATGTGCATAGATTATGTAACATCACATAAATTTCGAGTCCAAAATGTTAAAATCCCAAAGTTTAGGGATCAAATCAGCCAATTTCCAAACTCCAAGGTTTAAAATAAAAATTAATTTTTCTTGTCCTATCGCGATACACGACAAGACAAAGGGACAAGCCCATCGCGTATCGCCAAGGAACTTGGTCAAAGGTTTAGAGGAAATCAATAGCGATACGCTATCGCAGTTGAACCAACGTCCGCGATGACGTGGTCTGACAGAGTGTGACCAGTGGTAGATGGTGGCACAGTATGTCGCCACGTGTCACCACGTGGCAACACGTCCGCCACGTGTCGCCACGCGGCACAACGCCTGCCATGTGTCGCCACGTGGCAGGTCTACGTGGTGACGCAGAAGGCCTACGTTGCGATACGCAACAGGCTTGGCTAGGAGGCCATTGCGTATCGTGATGGGCTCCAAAATTTGCCTATAAATAGAAGACCACGAGTTCAGCCATCATCAAACCAAAACTCAGTACTTCTCTCTCTCTCTCTAACATCTCTCTAGAATACCATAATCACATATTAGAACCATCTTGTAAAACGTGCCATAATACCTCGATTTCCATGTTCGTTTCCTCATTGTTCGCACCATCTTCAACAACGTATCCATCAAGAAGGAGTTTGTGATTTCCAACACCATGGTGATTAGTCTCGAGAAGCGTGCCAACAATTGGTGAAAGCATTGGTGTTCATCGTGTGGCATGTCAAGGAAAGGAAAACGAGAAAGAAGAGTTTGAACGAGAAGGAAAGAAAGGTTAAGCGGCGTTAGGTTGCTGCTCGAGTTGTTAGGGTTTCTAAACGCCAACTAGGTAGGCGTAACACCAATGAATATAATAATAAAATATTTTAAAGGCTTAAAATGTGGTATACGTTTGTCTGGATCCTTACATATGTGGTAGTACGCGGTGGGCACATCGCACCACACCTGGTCGTAGGACGCTTTCCTGCGGGAAGCACGACCATGTATATACATACGGGCACTTAACTAAGTCGAACGTTGCGGTGTTTATTGAGGTGACCTAGTGTAGAGACTCGAGTTTATATATGTGTTATTTTACTTTGTTATTCCTAAGCCACGATGGGCCGAGGCAGGCGTAGCCTCGAGGGGTAATAATGTAAAAGAAAATATTTTAGCGTCAGCGTATTCACCAGCATTCATTGCTGACGAATTTTATTTACATTTTGCAGGTGAACAAGGATAGCGCTTGGAGTGACGAAGTGCTATAGATATCCAATGGCTTGGATCTTTTATATTAAACTAAAATATAATATAAATGGTGGTTTTGTAAATCTTAAACAAGTAACACTAAGCGGGAAACTTTTATATCCCGTTTCTTTTGAATGTAAATATTTATAACTTTAACCCACATGTTTATAAGTCTTTCGCAAATTAAACGTAACTCTGATATATTTACCAATGTGGTACCAACATATTTGTCATACACCTAGGCCGTGTTTTGGGGTGTAACAAGTGTTGGTATTAGAGCCATCGATCTTAGCGAATTAGGTATTACAAGATAATACCTAAGCTTTGATCCACGTATAGGAATTAATTGATTATTTGAAATAGGGATAAGATAGGCTGGCAAACCTTTTTCTTTCCCTCCTCATTCTAAACCACCCAAATTGTTAGATGTCATTCAAGAACATGATGGAGAATTTTGTACGTAGAGCAAAAGAAGCCGGAATCGCTGAACCTTTCCCCGAAGGCAATATGAGTGAAGGTTACTATGAAGCGTACTTCTACCAAGATGTAGAACGTGACCTGACCAAACCGGTATACTATTCCGGAAGAAAACACTATCCAATCAATGTTCCCGATAGCCCACTAAAACAAGTAAGTGAACCACTTTGGCACTCGAGCTACCACCCACCAACAATCCTATGTACCACCCATCTGAGGTTCCCACATACTATCCGTCAGAAATCCCCACTTACCAACCATCGGAGATACCACCCTACTACCCATCAAGCAATCCAACATATTTACCACCAAATCCTCACCCATCCTATGCTTTTCTCTCAAATCAACCAATCAAAGAAGAACCAAGGTCTCCATCCTCCGACTGGATGCAATGCCACTCAGATCAACGAAGATGGCATACCGGAAGCTCTACCTTCAATGAAGTTAACTCTCAACCCAACAATGATGAAAGATCGTCCCGAAAATCCAGGATGAGGGTGATGATGCCCTATGAAAGTTTCCAAATACTCCCGATAATCAATGAGACCACTCAGCATATGGAAGAAGAAGAAGAACCTGAAGAAGAGGAAGAACCCGTGGAGGAAGTGGAAGACCCAGAAGAAGAATCTAAGAAAGAACCGGAAGAATAGTATCCCGATAATCCAAACGAGATATCAACACCGATGGAGGAATCATTCACTTCCCAAAACCCAAGCTACGGTTCTGTTGATCCATATGTCCAATATCTCGAAAATCTCAACAACCAAGCTTCATCAAATTTTCCACCGTTTCAATGCGTGACCCCAACAGAAGAAGAGCAAGCAAACGAAATCCGAGAACAGAATGAAGCTGCTGAAGCTTTCTTCCACTACCCCTCCGATGTAACAGCATCCCCGTATCCAGAACCAAGAAATCATTATGAAATTGTGACAATGGGTTTCCGCGACCCACCTCCGAGATATGGATACCCCCAACGAAGTTCCGTAATCATACGAGGAACACTTGGACCGCGCTTTACATGAGACGGACAATTGGAGGAAAAAGATGGCCGTTGAAGGAAGGAAAAAGAAGAAGATAGGAGAGACGCTTCTTCGAAAGTGCAACAAGTTGATAAGGGTTGTGAGAGAGTTCATAAGGGATTAAAGATGATGGAGAAGGATGTGACAAAGAAGTTGTGTGTGTGTTAATATAATCCTATGTGTTATGTTAAATATTGTGTAATAAAGAACGTTGAGACGTTCTTATGTAAAGATAGGTTTATCAGATATATATATATATATATATATATATATATATATATATATATATATATCAATCACACGATATATATATGTGTGTGTGTGTGTGAGTGTGTTGTAAAATATATATATATATATATATATGTGTGTGTGTGTGTGTGTGTGTGTGTGTGTGTGAAATAAGACATATGTTTAATAAAAGGAAGCTATTAAATTTCAGATATAAAAGATATATTGAAAAAGAAAAAGAAAATGTATGAACAAAGTAACAACAATGAGAATGCTTGAAAAGAGAAAGAAATAAGAAAAGAAAAGGGGAAAGACCCCATGAACAAACAAGATGAACTGATCCCCGAAAAATATATGAGTCAAATACGAAAGATGATTAAGGATGCGATTAGGGAAGAATCTATGGCTAGGTCCCAATCGAAAAACTCAAAACATTCCCAATCCGTTAATCCTTTCCGAAAATCCGTGAAATCTCATCCAAAACCGTCTCGTGTCGAGGAAAGTGTTCATGAGTCCAACGCTGATGGTGGAGTTAGGCAAGAATTCAAGAAATTGAAAATAAGTGGTTGTTCGTTTAAATATTTCAAGTATTATGGACCAAAGGAATTTCATGGTGATAAAGGAGCCATCACAACCGTGAGGTGGCTTGAAGAAATTGAGATGATTGTTCTAACAAGCAATTGTACCGGTGAAGAGAAAATTAAATATTCCGCTCTTATGTTTAAAGGGGAAGCTCTCGAGTGGTGGAATACAATGATCATGAGTAAAGGAAGGGAGATGATGTACAATCTTACATGGGATTAGTTCAAGGCGATGTTAATGGCAGAGTTTTGTCCCATGCATGAAACCGACTAGATTCAAACTAAATTTCTCAATCTTAAGGTCGTGGGGACGAATCTTTGTTGGTGCATAATGTCAGTATTTCATTGTCTAGTGTCTGTAATCCAGTCTGTAATGTTAATTGTGTTTTGTTTATGTTTAAGCGAAGTTACTGACAAGTTCGCTTATCAGGTTAACTTGTTAGTCAAGCGAAGTTAGCAACAACTTCGCCTGAACATATCAGGCGAAGTTGTCGTGTATTTATACGCTAGGTCACGGCTTGTTTAGTTGGTGAAGGTAATCGTATACAGACGTGTGTGAGTCGAGAGACGTGAGAACCAGAGAGTATTGAGTCTGTATTCAGTGATTATATCACGTGTTTCGGTTATAATATAACGTGTGTTCGTTTATTCGTATCGTGTGTTTGTTTGATTCGTGTTCTACGCTCGTAATAACCTACGCAGGGATTCCGCACCTGTGTAGATCGAGATATCCCGTGCAGATAAAGTGCATGCATGAAGATTACAAGACAAGTGCTTAAAGATAAAGATATGAAGCTACTGCCAAGGGGGAGTCTGTTGGTGCATAATGTCAGTAGTTCATAGTCTAGTGTCTGTAATCCAGTCTGTAATGTTAATTGTGTTTTGTTTATGTTTAAGCGAAGTTACTGACAAGTTCGCTTATCAGGCGAACTTGTTAGTCAAGCGAAGTTAGCAACAACTTCGCCTAAACATATCAGGCGAAGTTGTCGTGTATTTATACGCTAGGTCACGGCTTGTTTAGTTGTTAAAGGCAATCGTATACAGACGTGTGTGAGTCGAGAGACGTGAGAACCAGAGAGTATTGAGTCTGTATTCAGTGATTATATCACGTGTTTCGGTTATAATATAACGTGTGTTCGTTTATTCGTATCGTGTGTTTGTTTGATTCGTGTTCTACGCTCGTAACAACCTACGCATGAATTCCGCACCTGTGTAGATCGAGATATCCCGTGCAGATCCATCCAGGGAACCTACAATCTTCGAGAATACAACACCAAGTTTCATGAGTATTATCATTTAGTTCCTCAACTTGTTAATCCTGAATTCAGCAAGGTTAGAAGATACAATTGGGGACTATCGCGGGAAATCCGCGACATGGTGAGGTCACACTTACCAAAACCGCTAACTCCGCAATGGAATTGGCTGGTTATTTGATTGGAGGCATGATCCGCAATAAAGAGGAGGATAAGAAGGTTGTGTCAACTAACGACCAGAGAAGGACTGGAGGAAACAATCGATTCAAAGGCAAAGGCGTAAATCAACACCAAAATCGATTCAAATCAAATGCTACGCCGTGAAAAACATGTGAAAGGTATCACAAGGGTCGATGTAACTTTGCTCCGCCTCCAAAAGTTTGTGAGTCATGCAATCGACCTGGCCATTCAACGGCGGACTGTTGGAAGAAGAACATGACCTGCTACAACTGCAAGGAGATGGGGCATCTAAGCTTTGAGTGTCCCAAGAACAAACCCGCGACTGGTGGTGTGGGTGGAAGTGGTCAAAACAAGAAAGGAACCGCAAGAGTCTTTATACTTGACACAAACAAGCCGCTGACATGCTGGAAACCATCACCGGTACATTCTTAGTCAACGACACCTATGCTAGAGTTTTGTTTGATTCGGGTGCCAATTTGGGTTTTATAGATTATAGTTTTTGTAGTCTATTAAACGAACCTTTAACAAAATTAAATAAAACTCTAAGCGTCGAGACTGCTAGCGGTGAAATTGTTAAGATCTCTGAAGCCCTTGAAAACGGAAAAATTCTCTTAGCTGGTTATATTCTACCTATCCAACTCTTACCAATGGCAGTAGCTGGTTTTGATATTGTACTTGGTATGGATTGGTTATCCGATAACCATGCACGCATCATCTGCAATAGCAAAACCGTTGAACTTTAAGCCCCCGATAAAAGAACCATTCGAATTGAAGGGGACAAAGATGCTGGCCATGTTAGCAAAATTTCCATGATTAGGGCTAACAAATGTTTAAATCAAGGATGCTTAGCATTCATGGCCTACGTCACTAAAGAATCAAAGCCAAAAGAGATAAAGGACGTACATGTCGTCTCTGACTTTTCTGATGTCTTTCCTGATGAACTTCCCGGAGTCCCTCCCGATCGTGAAGTAGAGTTGAGGATCGATCTTATTCCCGGTACTGCTCTGATCGCTAAAGCACCATACCGTCTCGCTCTGACTGAAATGAAAGAATTAAAGAAACAACTCAATGAACTGCTTGAGAAAGGTTTCATTCGACCGAATTCGTCACCATGGGGAGCGCCAATCTTATTCGTCAAGAAGAAAGATGGATCTGTGTGTATGTGTATCGATTATCGTGCGTTGAACAAAGTCACAATCAAGAATCGTTACCCACTCCCTCGAATCGATGATCTTTTTTACCAACTTCAAGGTGCTAGTTTCTTTTCCAAAATCGATCTTCGTTCCGGTTATCACCAACTCAAAGTCCAATCCGAGGATATCCCGAAAACCGCTTTTCGAACAAGGTATTGCCATTATGAGTTCACCGTCATGCCATTTGGACTTACTAATGCGCCAGCCGCGTTCATGGACATGATGAATCGTATCTGTAAGCCTTACTTGGATAAATTTGTAATCGTATTCATCGACGACATACTTATTTATTCTAAGTCTAAGGCTGACCATGAAGTCCATCTCCGAACTTTGCTTGAAATTCATAGGACCGAGAAGTTAGATTCTAAATTCTCAAAATGCGAGTTTTGGTTACACGAGGTACAATTTCTTGGACACATCATCAACGTCAACGGTATACAAGTCGATCCCCCTAAGATTGAAGCTATCTCTAAATGGGAGATCCCAAAATCGCCAACCGAGATCAGAAGTTTCTTAGGTTTGGCCGGCTATTACCGTAGATTTATTGAAAATTTCTCTCGTATAGTTGTTCCCTAACTTCTTTGACTCGCAAAAATATCAAATATGAATGGGGAGAAAGGCAATAAGAGGCGTTCGATATACTCAAACAAAAGCTCACCCAAGCACCTATACTGGCCTGGCAAGAAGGTACTGAGGATTTTTTTGTCTTTAGTGACGCGTCTCATTCCGGCTTGGGATGTGTACTAATGCAACGCAACAAACTAATCGCCTACGCCTCTCGTCAACTTAAAGTAAACGAAAGGAATTATGCGACTCACAATCTAGAGTTAGGCGCCATAATCTTTGCTCTTAAGATATGGAGGCACTATCTCTATGGAGTAAGATTTTCCATGTACACTGATCATAAAAGCTTAAAGCATATCTTTGATCAAAAAGAGCTTAACATGCGCCAACGGCGATGGATGGAAACTCTCAGCGACTATGGTTGTGAGATTGTTTACCATGAAGGTAAAGCCAACGTTGTAGATGATGCCTTAAGTCGCAAGGAACATGAGAAGCCGAAAAGAGTCCGAGCGTTGCGAAATCGATTTACTCGAGCAAATTAAATCTGCCCAAATTCAAGCGATCACTGAAAACCAAATCTCCGACGAAAAACGTAACAGCACCACTGACTCGCTAGTCAAGGGTGACGATAGTATCCTTAGACTCGGTAATAGAATTTGGGTACCAATCGTTGGGGACTTGCATGATAAAATTTTAGACGAGGCTTACAAATCCAAATATATGATGCATCCCAGGAGCGACAAAATGTATCATAATCTCAAATCAAACTATTGGTGGAATGGGATAAAAAGGGATGTCGCTTCGCATGTTGCGAAATGTCTTACATGTTTGAAAGTCAAGGCTGAACACAAAAGCCTTCGGGATTGCTTCAGCAACCCGAACTTCCCGTATGGAAATGGGAGTTAATTACCATGGATTTCATTATCAAACTCCCTAAAACGACTAGACAACATAATGCAATCTGGGATATTATGGATCGATTAACAAAATCCGCACATTTCATACCCATCAATGAATCGTACTCAATGGAGAGACTAGCACGTATATATGTGAGCAACATCGTTGCTTTACATGGAGTACCGCTGTCTATAATTTCTGATCGAGATAGTCGTTTCACATCTCATTTCTGGAAAAGCTTCCAACAAGCCTTAGGCACAAAGCTTAACCTTAGCACTGCGTATCATCCGCAAACTGATGGGCAAAGCGAAACGACGATTCAAACGTTGGAAGACATGCTTCAGGCTTGTGTGATTGATTTAGGTGGAAGTTGGGATGACCACTTATCCCTAATGAAATTCTCGTATAATAATAGCTATCACACAAGTATTCAAGCTGCACCATTCGAGGCGTTATATGGTCATAAATGTAGAACGCACTTGTGTTGATCCGAAACCGGACCCAATCAATTATCTGGACCCGAGATAGTCCAACAAACCACCGACAAGTTTCTTCAAATCCAAGAACGACTTAAGACGGCACGTGATCGCCAAAAGAGTTACGCCGATGTCTGTCGTAAGCCGTTAGAATTTAATGTTGGTGACAAAATCCTTTTGAAAGTCTCGCCATAGAAAAGCATTGTTCGCTTCGGTAAGAAAGAAAAGTTAAGTCCTCGATTCGTTGTACCCTTCGAGGTACTTGAACGAATTGGCACTATTGCATACCGTTTGCGACTGCCCGAGGAAATGCAAGGGATACACGATGTATTCCATATCTCGAATCTGCGAAAATATTTAACCGACGAATCTCTATCCATGCCTTTAAAAGATGTAGAAATAAACGAAAATTTAAAATTTGTTGAGAAACCAATACAAATAGAAGATTCGAAAACAAAGAAACTTAGAAGACGAACATTGAAAATTGTGAAAGTTAAATGGGACTCACGAAGAGGGTCCGAGTATACATGGGAACTCGAATCGAGAATGAGAAAGAAATACCCCCACTTGTTCTTGTAAAGCAATCTCGAGTATGAGATTTATTTCAAGGTGGGGAGGATGTAACATCACATAAATTTCGAGTCCAAAATGTTAAAATCCAAAAGTTTAGGGATCAAATCTGCCAATTTCCAAACTCCAAGGTTTAAAATAAGAATTCTGTTTTCTTGTCCTATCGCGATATGCGACGGAATAAAGGGAAAAACCCATCGCGTATTGCGAAGGGGCTTGGTCAAAGGTTCTAGTGGAAGTCAATAGCGATACGCTAGCGCTGTTGAACCAACATCATCGCGTACCGCGATGACGGTGTCTGACACAGTGTGACACGTGTGCCACATGGCAGATGGTGGAACAGTGTGTCGCCACGTGGCAGGTCTACGTGGTGACGCAGAAGGCCTACGTTGCGATACGCGATAGGCTTGGACAGGAGGCCATCACGTATCGCGATGGACTCCAAAATTTGCCTCTAAATAGAAGGTCACGGGTTCGACCATCATCACACCAAAACCCAGTACTTCTCTCTCTCTCTAACATCTCTTTAGAATATCATAATCACATATTTGATCCATCTTGTAAAACGTGCCATAATACCTCGATTTCTGTGTTCGTTTCCTCATTGTTCTCACCATCTTCAACGACGTATCCATCAAGAAGGAGTTTGTGATTTCCAACACCATGGTGATTAGTCTAGAGAAGCGTGCCAACAATTGGTGAAAGCATTGGTGTTCATCGTGTTGCGTGTCAAGGAAAGGAAAACGAGAAAGAAGAGTTTGAACGAGAAGGAAAGAAAGGTGAAGCGGCGTTAGGTTGCTGCTCAAGTTGTTTGGGTTTCTAAACGCCAACAAGGTAGGCGTAACACCAATGAATATAATAATAATAAAATATTATAAAGGCTTAAACCTTAAGTCGAGGTTATACTCGATACCTCGATAAAAGAAAAGAAAAGTAAACATAACAAAGAAAAGAATAAAAAAATAAGTTTATGAATAAGGAAAAATATATATGTGTGTGTAAGTATATATTCTTTGTTATGAAATATTATTTAAGTAATAAATAACTATTTTTAAATAATAAAGAAAAAGAATACGTTTCTTAGAGAAGAAGAAACGTCGGGTTTTATAAATAGACCAAAGGTTTATAAATTACTTTCAAACTAAAGGTTTTTAAGTAAAAAGAGATTTTGAACTAGAGGTTCGTCGAGGTAAAGTTTATAAAATAAGACTAAAGGTCTTGAGTCGGATTGTATATCTGACTAACAAATGGTTATACTCGTACTATAGATGCGAGATAGCAAGGGAAAGACCCTCGGACGGTGTTTGAAGCCGATCCCAAAGTGAAAAGGTGAATACGCCCCCAAACTTTTACAAACTTATTTTCAAACGAGTCAAACATGTTATATGAAAATTATTTACAAGGGACTACGTGTTCCTAAAACCGTTATAAACATGAGTATAAGCCTAGCCCTCATGTTGTAGTATACGTTTGTCTGGATCCTTACATATGTGGTAGTACGCGGTGGGCACATCGCACCACACCTGGTCGTACGACGCTTTCCTGCGGGAAGCACGACCATGTGTATACATACGGGCACTTAACTAAGTCGAACGCGGCGGTGTTTGCTGAGGTGACCTAGTGTAGAGACTCGAGTTTATAAATGTGTTATTTAACTTTGTTATTCCTAAGCCAAGATGGGCCGAGGCAGGCGTAGCCTCGAGGGGTAATAAAGTAAAAGAAAATATTTTAGCGTCAGCGTATTCACCAGCATTCGTTGCTGACGTATTTTATTTACATTTTGCAGGTGAACAAGGATAGAGCTTGGAGTGACGAAGTGCTATAGATATCCGATGGCTCGGATCTTTTGTTTTAAACTCAAATTTAATATTAATGGTGGTTTTGTAAATCTTAAACAAGTAACACTAAGTGGGAAACTTTTATATCCCATTTCTTTTGAATGTAAATATTTATAACTTTAACCCACATGTTTATAAGTCTTTCGCTAATTAAACATAACTCTAATATATTTACAAATGTGGTACCAACATAGTTGTCATACACCTAGGCCGTGGTTTGGGGTGTGACAGATTATCGCGAGCTGAACAAGCTTACGGTAAAGAATAGATATCCTTTGCCAAGGATTGATGATCTATTTGACCAACTACAAGGTACAAGTTGGTTCTCACGAATAGATCTTAGATCAGGCTATCATCAATTGAAAGTGAAAGAGGCAAACATCCCTAAAACAGCGTTTCGGACGCGGTATGGACACTACGAGTTTCTCGTGATGTCATTTGGTATAACAAATGCTCCTGCAGCATTTATGGATACGATGAATAGGATGTGTCGGCCGATGTTGGATAAGTCAGTTATCGTCTTCATCGATGACATATTGATTTATTCAAAAAGCGATTCTGATCATGCCGAGCATCTGAGAGAAGTATTGGAGACTCTAAAGAAAGATAATTTGTATTCTAAGTTTTCGAAATGCGCGTTCTGGTTGCGAGAAGTGCAATTCCTAGGTCACGTGATTAATCCTGAAGGAATTACAGTGGACCCAGCTAAGATTGAGGCGATAACAAATTGGAAGACTCCGCATAATCCGATTGAGGCGATAACAAATTGGACCCAGCTAAGATTGAGGAGATTCTAGAGGTCGAATCTTAGACGAAGCTCACAAGTCGAGGTATTCCATTCACCCAGGAACCACGAAGATGTAGCAAGATTTGAAAAAAGATTACTAGTGGCCAGGAATGAAAAATGATGTGGTAGATTACGTCGATAAGTGCTTAACATGTTTACAAGTAAAAGCAAAGCACCGGAAGCCTTAGGGAAGAATGCAACCGCTTGAGATACCTGAATGGAAATGGGAAAACATCACCATGTATTTCATAACTAAGCTACCTCGTACATTTAAGCATCATGATACCATCTGGGTGATAGTGGACCGTTTGACCAAAAGTGCTCATTTTATGCCTATACGAGAGGCAATCTGGTTAGAAACGTTAGCAAGTTTGTTCATAAAAGAGGTTGTGACTAATCATGGATTACAGTTATTGATCATGTCTGATATGGATACTCGGTTTACTTTGAGGTTTTGGAAGAAGTTCCATGAAACCATGGGAACAAGATTAAACATCAGTACGGTGTATCATCCTCAAACAGATGGACAGTCTGAAAGGACGATCAAAACCCTTGAGGATATTCTACGTGCTTGTGTTTTAGACTTTGGAGGGAGTTGGGATAATCATCTGCATCTGGCAGAGTTCTCCTATAACAACAGCTACCATTCAAGTATTGGCATGCCACTGTTTGAGATGTTTTACGGTAGACGATGTAGAACCCCGGTATGTTGGGGGAGATTGGACAGAAAGAGATGGGAAGTTTAGAAGTTGTGCAAGAAACTTATTCAAGGTTCGATCAGATCAAATCCAGGATGAAAGCTGCTCAAGAAAGACAAATTCGTATGCTGATAAGCGGCGACGGCCGATTGAGTTTAATGTTGGTGACAATGTGATGCTCAAGGTATCTCCTTGGAAAGGAATCATTCGTTTTAGGAAGAGGGGAAAATTGAGTCCGAGGTACGTTGAACCGTTTAAGATAATAGATCGTGTGGGTGAAGTGGCTTATAAGCTGGATTTTCCAGAAGAGTTAGAAGGAATTCATTCAACCTTCCATGTATCTCATCTGAGGAAATGTCTAGCTAATAACACGTCTCACGTGCCATTGATGGACATTGAGGTTGATGATCAACTGAATTACATAGAGCAACCTGTAGAGATTGTGAATCGCAAGGAAAAGCAACTTCGTCAAAAGGTTATACCCTTAGTAAAGTGATATGGAAGCATCACAAGGGTTCAGATGCTACTTGGGAAGCCGAGGATGAGATGCGCAAGTTTTACCCGAATTTGTTTATGTAATAGTTAGGTTTCGGGGACGAAACCTCTTTAAGTAGGGAAGACTTGTAACATCCTACTTTTGATTATAATAAATAAATGAAATTTTATTTATTCGATAAAGTGTCGAGTGTCGGTTTAAATAAATAAACTAATAGAAGGTGGGCTTGGACTTTAGAAGATGAAATAAGAAAATGGAATGGGCCTTAGGTCCATGGGCTTAAGGGAGTATATATAACCCTTAAACCCTAAACATTTCCATTTTTATCTATCTCTATACCATAGCCTACACCATCAAAAACACACACAGGACTATGCTTTAACTCAAGCCTAGATCCGAAGTTGAAAACACGATATTTTTGGTGCTAGAACGTTGTGACGAACCGAACCTACATGAAAGACCAGCTTGTGTTCGTAGTTCGACTCGTTTAAGGTACGTTTACAACTATAAATCGTTTATTTAGGTCCGGATTCATTTAGATAATCTTAGATCTGTATACATATGATAGAAACGAATCAAACGAACTAATTTTCAGTGACATCCAGTATCAATTGATGGGTTAATCGGTAGTGTAAAGACCCGGGTTTATAAATAAACAAATCGGACTGTGTAAAACATGATTTTTTGGATGTTTCGCTGATTGGGGTTAATAGGCGCTGGTATTACGAATCTATTGATACCAAACTCGTTTATTTGGTTGAGATTTGAGGATTTATGGCTGAATCCGTTGATGTTGACTGTGTGATGTTCTTGACGATTTTGACTTTGACCCATGAGTCAAAGTTTGGATAAGACTGAGCCAATTCGTTAAAGTTAGAATAACGAATCAGGTGATTCGTCACGCACCAATTCACTATGTGCAGATAATGAATCAGAATAGCCAATTAGTTATATTTAGATAACGAACCAGTTGGTTCGTTACTCGCCATTCTCTATTTTACGAGGACGAACCAGAATAACAAATTAGAATAATGAATCACATGTTTAGACAACGAATTTAGATGACGAATCAGATGCTGAACAGATGACGAATCGGTTAACGAACCAGATCATAAAAGATAACGAATTAAGCTTAAATCGTTATAGAGATGGATTAACGAATTAGAAAATAATTTAAAATCCTAGTGGAAAATGTGTTAAGACAGTTAATGAAAATAAAATTTTTCCAATCTGACCTGGCAGCTTAACCCAGCCATGAGCTCTGCCCCTTGGACCCCGCTAGGGGCTGCCGCCCTTTAACCCCGCTGCCAGGGGCGCTGCCCCCGGACCCCCGTTCGTTGACGGTTATAGTTAAACTAGAAATACATTATGGAAAGTGATAGTAATTAATACGTGTAATTGTTATACAGTCAGTTGTGCACAACTAAAGAAAGGGATTACCATTAACGGTGAACGTAACCACATCCAGGTGAATTTCTAGCCCTTTTCCTTGTTATGTTTTCGGGGCTGTATGCATACTCGATGTGATAGTTAATACACTTACCTTAAATGGTAAGTGTATTCCATGTATGACTTATGTCATAGATATTATGTTATGTATGTGAATGAAAGCTTGTCGGTACGTGAACGATCTTCGGATATTGCACGTATTGACAAGGGAGGTATGTCTATGAAATATTAAAGAAAGTATATGTATTTTACGGGTATGTAAAGACAGTATGTACGAATAGTAAGAAGTACCTAATAATATATGAGATAGAGAAGAAAAGAGGGATCAGACCCTAATAATATCTGAGATAGAGAAGAAAGGGATCAGACCCGAATAATATCTGAGATAGACAAGGACAGAGGGATCAGACCCTAATAATATCTTAGATAGAATGAATGGTAATTATATAGTATGAAAGTATGTATGAAATTACGTAACGAAAGTAAATTAGTAAAGTAATTATTATGTATCTACGGATGCATGATTGAAGATAAGTATATGTATTGCATGATGTATGATTAACTAGAACTCAGTCGGCGTAGCAGACTTTTAGTATGCACGGAGGTGAGTAGGATGAGACAGCTGGCTTGAGCGGGGACACATGGCAGAAGAATAAGAGTCTGGCATCTGAAGACGCAAGTTTTTTTATGTTTAATGTTTGAATATTGAAAGACAAAGAATGTTTTAAGACAAGTTATGGATTAATATGTATTGTTTATGAAAGTTTTATATTCCGCGTAAAGTTTTAAGTAACTCTGATTAGTAGAACTGTGTTTATGATTAAATTCAACGTCAAAAGTGAGGTACCGGTAAGTGGGCCTTACACTTGAGTCTCATCAAACCCATATAGCTTTTAAACCTGGATATAGCATCTCATTTATTTTTGAAACAATTTATCATCAAACAACAAGTATATTATTAACTTTCATACAATAAAAAAATAAAAATTCAAAAAATAAATTGCTTTTAAACCGGGTTATAGCATCTCATTATTTGCGGAACTCTTTAATCATCATATATTAAGTATATTATTAACTTTTGTACGATAAATAAAATTAAAATCCCAAAAATATATAAATATTATAACGAATAGTGTAAAACCCTCATAATACGGGAGATAAAAGCTAGTATTTATATATCTATCTGTAATATATATAAACGAAAGCTCAAAAATCCTACGTGTCGCGATGTGGTCGCTCCCTCATTTTATGTAAGCTACCGGATTGCTTGATTTTTAAATGGAGGCTTCTCATGCATTTGACCCGAATTCACGGGTATGGGTCTTACCAAACCCAGGCAGTCCTTAAACGAGTTATAATATCTCATTAAGTTAAAAATTAATCTGACCAAATATTTGATATGAAAATCCTAATAAATAAGGATATACTAAAAATTAGTATTTATTTTTTCTTTAAAAAAAAGATATGATTTATGTTAGGACTGATATTTTCTCTGCTGAGGATCTGTTATCCTTGAAGATTTTTCTGGACCCATTATCCTCCCGAAGAGTTCCAGAACCATGTAGACGATCAAGGATCCTCACAGGTTACTATTGTTAACAATTGTTTCGTATGTGTAAGGTAATGTTCAACAGAAGCAACGGCTATGTGACCTGGTCCACCTTAAATATTGCGACTTGGAAGCTACCAGCACATGGTCAATGGACGTTGGAAGACTAGTGGGATAGTGGCGAATAGATAGGACATGTTGTTGTATTTATTTTTGATATATACCGAGATAAGATCGATTAGAAAAACACATTGTATGACACACACTCAGAGCAGAACTCATTATTCTCTCTATACACGTTAGCAATCATTGTAACATCGATCTAGTCTCAACAACACTTGTAACCCATTTTTTGATTTTAATAAACCGGTGATCGACGAGTTGTCATCACCCGGAGTTTTTTTTCTTTTGATCTGAACAAGGTCAAAAGGTTTTTCCTCGCAACAAATCACCGTGTTCACTCCATTTTCGTTCATATAATCGTTACTATTAGCATAGCACTATACCTCACTTAAACAGATTTTGATACATTATCCTTAGCAGGTTTTTGTCCAAAACAATTTGGTGCCCACCGTGGGAAAATTGGTGCTATAATCCATATTATGCCCATCATTTTCAACCGTTTCATACCCATATTACTGCCAGTGGCCTCTCAATCAACCTCTGCTTCACCAACTATGCCGTCTATGGTTCCTCTCTCATCAAGGACGTTGCCACCGATACCTCCGCCAATCACGGGAGCACCTCGGCCTATTGCTGCTGGAAACAAGACACAACTGCCAGTCTTCCAGAGCTCAAGAACCACTACTACCACCCCGGTGGTTAGTACTAACAATGATGTCTCATCTATGTTTTCGCAGGTTAAAGCATACATGGAGCAGCAGAACAAGACTAACTAGAGGATCTTTCGTGAGATAGAAGACTCAAGAAAACTAAGAGGCCAGCGGAAGATCTCACTCCCCTGATACCCAGGATGCTGGATTTCACCAGTCCAGGATCCATGGCTCAGTTCACTCAAGGATCATCTATCATTCAACAAGTGTCCATGGGTCAACAGACTCAAGGATCCTCAGTGTTTCAGCTAGGATCATCTATCCTTCAACAAGGGTCCATGGGTCAGCAAACTCAAGGATCCTCATACTTCCAGCAAGGATCATCTATCCTTCAACAAGGGTCCATGGGTCAACAAACTCAAGGATCCTCACTATTTCAGCCAGGATCATCTATCCTTCAACAAGGGTCCATAGGTCAGCAAACTCAAGGATCCTCACACTTCCGACAAGGATCACCCATCCTTCAACCAGGATCCTCTGGATTATATCTTCAAGGATCCTATAATTCCCAACCTCAAGGAACCTTCTATCAGAATCAAGGATCCTCATGAGTCCAACATCAACAATCCTCCGAAGTCCAAGAAGGAGATTTCATTCCCATGCAGACTATCATGTCGGGTGGTCCAACTCCTATCGCTGACTCTTCTTATCCCAGATACTCATTCGAGATGCCAACCTTAGCCCAGCAAAGAGGTAATTTGTATGATCCTTTATCCTTAGATGCTAAGCGTGGTTCCATGCAGGATGTAGGTATCAACCAAGCTATGGCCAAGGAGCTACAGAAACTCAAGGATATGATATCCAGTGTTCCCGGGGTGATACGACCAATCCCTGAGATACCTGAGGGAAGCCAAAAATTATCCAGATTTGCTCCGCCTATCTGTGATGCTGAAATCCCAAAGCGATTCCAAACCCCCAACATGAAGACTTATGATGGAACCACTGATCCTGAAGAACATGCGGCACAACACAAAGAAAGGATGGAGATCAACCCCATTCCTGAGAGACTCAAGGAAGCCTGCTTGTGTAAAGGCTTTGGATCCACACTGACAGGATCAGCATTAAAATGGCTACTAAGTCTTCCTCCATTTTCAATTACTTCTTTTTCACATTTAGTTAACTTGTTCAACAGTCAATTTTCCTGTAGCAGGAAATTTGAGAAGTTAACTAGTGATTTATACCGAGTTGTCCAACCAAGTGATGAATCCCTTAGGGATTTCGTGACGAGGTTCAACAGGGAAGTTCAGGAAATCCCTCATCTTGACATGGCTAGTGCTGTTGAAGCCTTCAAGATGGGACTTCAGAGGGGCTTCCCCTTTTATGATGATCTTGTGATGACACCCTGCAGGTCTCTAGATGAAGTAAGGAACAGAGCACTAAGGTTTATACGGCTGGAAGATGACCAAAGGATCCAAGAAAGATTGGGGGCTCAAACAAAACAGGAATCCCCTGACAAGAATAAAGGATCCTCATACAGCAACAACAACTCAAAGCCGTACACCAAGTTCAACAATCAAAACGTACGAGCAGTCGAAGAAGGAGATGATGATGAAGACTATCCCTGCATCTCCGAGTATTGTTTCTCCATAGATACCCATGGCTTGATCTGTGCCATGAAGGATCTAGGGGAGAAAGAAAGGTGGCCCCGTAAGAATGAGAAGACGACCACCTTCAAAGACAAGTCCAAGTGGTGTGCCTTCCACGGAAATTTTGGCCACATGACAGACGAATGCATTAGCTTAAGGAGGGAAATTGGATACCTCCTGAGAAAGGGCCACTTCAAAGAGCTCTTGGGAAGGAAGAAATCCAATATCCAGGATCCTGAAGATCTTCCACAAAAAGCAAAACCACCACCACTAGATGCTCACGTGATCAACTTCGTCTCCAGAGAATACGACATATTTCAAACTTCTTGTCCCGCAGAAGAATTCGAGTTGGACGATGAATGAGGACCACTCATCCCCACTACTCGAGTGACTAATGAGAGAATCTTCTTCGACTCGAGTATCCAGGATCTTCACCAGGATGAGCTAAATGTGCGGACGGTCAATTTCATCTCTGGAGGTTCAGACATATGTGTAACTTCTTTCTCTGCAGCAAAAAGACTTGACAAAGAGATCAAATTGGATAACGGAGACCGACCAATATTATCCACCACTTTAACAACAGACAAAAGGATATTCTTCGATGAGGAAGACAAACTAAACATCCAGGATCCTCATCATAACGGTTTGATTATTACTTTATTTATCGCTAACCATTATGTACGCAGGATCCTAGTTGACGGTAGGAGGTCGGTCAACATCATCCAACTTGATGTCCTTAAGAAGATGAACATACCAGATTCAGAGATCATCCCTAGAACATCAATGCTAGTCGGTTTCAGTGGAGAAACCAAGAAGACATTGGGGGACATCAACCTCCCAATTTATATTGAAGGGTTAAATTCATATCAAAAATTTTGTGTTATTGATAACCTTTCTTGTTGTAATGTTATTTTAGGTAGGCCCTGGTTGCATGGAATGAAGGCGGTGGCCTTGACTTACCAACAATTTATCAAACTAACTACCCATGGGGAGTTGTGAAGATAGTTGGTGATCAAGCAGAGGCCAAGAACTATTATTCTTCATCAATGAAGCCAACAGCCAAGCAAACTATAGCATAGCAACCACAGCAACATGCTAGGGACGTGCTGGAAGCTCGGGAGAAAGACCTTAAAGAAGTATCATTGGACCCCGAGGATCCAGAGGTAAAGGTGTTTATAGGATCCAGTATTCCCGGCAAGATTGATGAGGATTTGGTATCCTTCTTAGGGCGAAGAAAATCTACCTTTGCCTTCAAGCACTCAGACATGACAGGTATTTCAAAGAAGGTAATCCCTCATAAATTAGGCCTTGATTTATCTATTAAACCCGTCCATTAGAAGCGAAGAAAATTCGCTCCTGAGAGGAACAAGATCATACAAGAAGAAGTTGAAAAACTTATTAAGGCTGGTATGATTAGAGAGGTTCAATATCCTCGATGGCTAGCTAATGTGGTCGTTGTTTCAAAATAGAATGAAAAGTGGAGGGTGTGTGTCGAATTTACCGATTTAAACTAGGCATTCCCCAAGGATCCTTTCCCATTACCACATATAGAATCCATGGTGGATGCAACGGCAGGACATGAAATGCTTACCTTTATGGATGCTTCCTCTCGATTTCAACAAATTCAGATGGAACCATCTGATCAAGAGGATACAGCCTTTATGACTCCTACTGGCATATATTGTTATATTGCTATGACGTTTGGATTAAGAAATGCAGGGGCAACATACCAAAGACTAGTCAACATGATGTTCAAGGATCAGTTGGGCAAGACTATGGAGGTATATATAGACGATATGGTGGTAAAGTCAAAGAAAGCTGATGATCACCTTAGAGACCTAGAGGAAGCATTCAATATCCTTGACCAGTATAACATGAAATTGAATCCGTCAAAATGCCACTTTGGTGTTAAGGCTGGAAAATTTCTGGGATATACGGTGACTAAAAGAGGAATTGAAGCAAGCCCCGAGCAAATTAAAGTCATCCTCAATTTGAAGTCTCCTGTAAATGTCAAGGATGTCCAAAGGCTCACGGGAAGAATAGCCGCTCTCAACAGGTTCATCTCAAGATCCTCCGAGAAGTGCAAAGACTTTTATGACATTCTGAGAAAGAATAAGAAGTTTGAGTGGACGGAAAAGCATGTAGCTGCGCTTACAGCCTTGAAGGATTACTTATCCTCAGCTCCAGTTCTAATGAAGCTTGTGGATGGGAATCCTTATATCTATACTTAGTTGTCTCAGGAAATGCAGTAAGTGTCGTCTTGGTAAAGGATCATGAAGGTGAACAACACCCAGTGTACTATGTAAGTAAGAGTCTTTTAGACGCAGAAGCCATGTATTCTCATTTAGAAAAGTTAATCCTTGCTTTAATTATGGCTTCTACTAAATTAAGAAATTATTTTGAGACTCATACTATTATTTTGAGAACTAATTATCCTGTTAAGAATGTTCATAGAAAGCCAGAATTATCAGGAAGGATGGAAAAGTGGGTTGTAAAGCTAAGTGCATACGACATTCAGTATGAGCCTAGAACAGCTATCAAATCGCTGGCACTCGCAGACTTTGTGGCTGATTTCAGCAGTGACATGCAGAAACAAGCCGACTTGGAGGTTCAGAAACTAGATGCAACCAAGGATCCTTGGATCCTCTTCACAAATGGAGCATCCAACGTAAGAGGAATGGGATTGGGCATACTACTGAAATCGCCACAGGGGGACATAATACCCCAGTCCATTGCATGTGTGTTTCAAGCTACCAACAATGAGGCAGAGTATGAAGCACTCATCGCAGGTTTACTTTTAGCCAAGAGCATGAGGATCAGGTATCTTCAAGTGTATATGGGTTCTTTACTTATAACTAACCACTTTAATGGTTCTTATACCGTAAAAGGTGAGAATATGATCAAGTACTTAGAAATTGTGAAGGAATTAGCAAGATCCTTCGAAATGTTTAGTATAATACAGGTACCAAGAGAGGAAATGCTGGGGCAGACGCCTTAGTGAATTTAGCCTCATCCTTGAAAATTCCAGAAGATACGAAGATCCCAATTATCCACATACTCTCGCCAGCAATAGGAGAGCAAGAAGTTGGGGAAATAACAAGTGACATACAGATTGTACTTTGGGATCCATTATTCTCAGACAGCCAAGGATCCTGGATCCTCCCAATCAAGAAGTACATTCAGACTGGAGAGATCCCAGCTACGGAGAATCCGAAATCCTTCAAAGTCAAGGTATCACAATATATTTTACTAAATGATATGCTATACAGAAAATCGCTTGCAGGTCCATACTTAAGGTGCATAGAGGATCCTGGGATCCAAGAAGTACTTAAAAATTTTCACGAAGGATATTGTGGAAACCACACAGGGGGAAGAGCATTATTCTCCAGGATACTTAGGACTGGGTACTTCTGGCCAACAATGAAGAAGGATGCAATAGAGTATTCGAAGAAGTGTGATGCCTGCCAAAGGCATGCAAATATCCTTCATCAACCAGCAGAACCAATGTATCCTATATCCTCTTCATGGCCTTTCATGAAATGGGGAATGGACATTGTTGGTAAGCTACCAAAGGCACCAGGTGGAAAGGTCTTTATGCTTGCCATGACGTACTACTTCTCTAAATGGATTGAAGCAGAAGCATTTGTACAAGTCCGAGAAAGGGAAGTTATATCTTTTATTAAAAGGAATATTATAACTAGATTTGGTATTACTTCTGAGATTATATGTGATAATGGTTCCCAATTTATTGGGAAAAGAACAACTAACTTTTCTGACAACTGGGGCATAAAGATGATTACTTCAACTCTAGTGCATCCTCAAGCTAATGGTCAAGCGGATTCTAGCAAAAAAAACATCATCAACAATTTAAAGAAGAAACTAGGATCCTAGAAGGGAAAGTGGGCTGAGTAACTACCATATGTTCTTTGGGCCGACAGGACAACACCTAAGAATGCAACAGGCCAAACACCCTTTTCGTTGGTATTTGGATCAGAAGCAGTAATCCCAATAGAAATGGTAGTTCCTACAACAAGAACGAGAATCCGTGATCCTGAAGCCAACGAAGAAATCCTTCTTGAAGACTTGGATACTGTTGAAGAATTCAAAGACCTAGCCAAGATCAGAATGGCAGCTTATCAACAAATGGTAGTTGGGGCATATAACAAGAATATAAGGATTAGAAGATTTCAAGAAGGAGATTTAGTTTTGAGGAAAGCCTTCCAAAATACTACCAATCCGGCTAATGGAAAGTTAGCACCCAAATGAGAAGGACCTTATCAGATCGAGTCGGAGGCAAAAAAGGGGGCATGTCATTTGCTCACAATGGAAGGCAACAGGTTACCAAGAGCATGGAATGCTATACACCTCAAGAAGTATTTCTTCTGATCATGATCAAGTATCCTTGAGGATCCATTATCCTTAGAGGATCCAGTATCCCAAAATCGGTAATATCTATCTGATTACTTATTCTATAAATTTCCTATTATTAATTCCAGGATAACATATTCTTAATAATTTATTTCTTCCAAGTTTTAAGTATCAATGCAGGATGTTAATAAGATGTGTAATAACCAAGAGGTTGGTCACCTCTCCTTTACATTCAAGGTACTATACTATTTCCCTTGGCCTAGCCCACGTTTGGGTATGACCCCCGATGGGCATATCCTCTAAGGTTTAAAGGTTTTCACCTTTCTTATAAATAGAATTTCTACACTCTCACCTGGAGCGCACGTTATCCGACGTATAGTCCGGGGCAGCGGGACCAGTACACGCTTAGTGGCTGACAATTTCGTTGTCTTCGGCTATATGGAGGATCCTACGATTTATGGTAGACGTACAATACACCGGTTTATAACGTTTTCACGTTATCTTCGTTTGGGCTAAATCCCGGGTTGGGCGAGTCCCCAGTTAACATCCGTATTTGGGCTTGTCCCCAGTTTTGGGCTTGTTGCCAGTTTTGGGCTTGTCCCCAATTCACGGGCTTGTCCCCGGTACACGAGCTTGTCTCCAGTTGCACGGGCTTGCCCCAGTTTATTATTTGGGCTTGTCCCCAATTTAATGGGTTTGATCCCAGTTAACATTATAAGTTGTTTGCAACATATTCTCTAAGATCATCATGAAGACAAAGTCCTATGGATTCAATATCCTAAGGTTATTTCATCAAGGATCATTGACGGTTCAATACTTATGGTAACTTAAGGTCTACCTAGACCTTCTGGTATGATCTCTATTAATAAATTTATACTGTCTTAGTTGCGATAATTTTAAATGTTTTGATTTAAAGGATTATTCCTTTAAGGATATTCTATTATAAAAACTTTTGTCAATTTTTAAGGATACTTTATCTTACGACTTGTTCTTTAAGGATATTCTATCCTAAATATTTTTCATAAGGACCTTATATCCTAAAATTCTTTTACTCAAAATTATTTTTCCCAAACTTTCAATAAAGCTAAAGCTATAATTGAACGAACTTTCAAAATAACAATAACAAGAAAAAGTATCAATGCAGGATGTTAATAAGATATGTAATAACCAAGAGGTTGGCCACCTCTCCTTTACATTCAAGGTACTATACTATTTCCCTTGGCCTAGCCCATGTTTGGGTATGACCCCCGATGGGCATATCCTCTAAGATTTAAAGGTTTTCACCTTTCTTATAAATAGAATTTCTACACTCTTGCCTGGAGCGCACGTTATCCGACGTATAGTCCGGGGCAGCGGAACCAGTACACGCTTAGTGGCTGACAATTTCGTTGTTTTCGTCTATATGGAGGATCCTATGATTTATGGTAGACGTACCATACCACCAGTTTATAACGTTTTCACGTTATCTTCGTTTGGGCTAAATCCCGGGTTGGGCGAGTCCCCAGTTAACATCCGTATTTGGGCTTATCCCCAGTTTTGGGCTTGTCCCTAGTTTTGGGCTTATCCCAGTTCACGGGCTTGTCTCTAGTACACGGGCTTGTCCCCAGTTGCACGGGCTTGTCCCCAGTTTATTATTTGGGCTTGTCCCCAATTTAATTGGTTTGATCCCAGTTAACATTATAAGTTGTTTGCAACATATTTTCTAAGATCATTATGAAGACAAAGTCCTATGCATTCAATATCCTAAGTTTATTTCATCAAGGATCGTTGACGGTTCAATACTTATGGTAACTTAAGGTCTACCTAGACCTTCTGGTATGATCTCTATTAATAAATTTATACTGTCTTAGTTGCGATAATTTTAAATGTTTTGATTTAAAGGATTATTCCTTTAAGGATATTTTATTATAAAAACTTTTGTCAATTTTTAAGGATACTTTATCTTACGATTTGTTCTTTAAGGATATTCTATCCTAAATATTTTTCATAAGGACCTTATATCCTAAAAATCTTTTACTCAAAATTATTTTTCCCAAACTTTCAATAAAGCTAAAGCTATAATTGAACGAACTTTCAAAATAACAATAACAAGAAAATAGTTAAAAGTTTTATATTATTTAATATAAGCCACGTGGACTTATCCAAAATTCTTAACCCGGATTTCACCATACCAATGATGGACCATCCACCTGGGTTAAGTAAAAGTTATTAACTGTTCTTAAGATGCAAGAAAATAAAAGTCAAAGGCACTAAAGGTTTCATCCCCACAAATAGAGGATCCATCCACCTTCAGTACCCCTGAGAATTGTCTTATGGATCAGTGATCCTTAAACCTACCTACTATTGTTCATTACAGACCAGAATATCCTTAAAAACATCAACACAAATAAAAAAAAGTGGGCTCGGGCCTTGTCTTCTGTATCCTTCATCGCCCACCTAAGCTGCGTCATCACCCTCTGCAGCACCTTCTCCTTCACCAGTTTCGGCCACCTCCCAGCCTCATTTTCCTAAGCCATCTCCTCATCCTCTTCGCCACCAAGAGCTTCCAGGGCAGACTTCCATTTGTTCACGTCCCAGGTTGCCTTATCGAAAGCAGAGTCGTTGGCCTCCTTCGCCATCTTGATCCGTGCTTGGAAGACCGACCTAGCGGCCCACATCTTGGCCTCCCCTGTAGCCTGCTTCACCGCTTCTTGGTGTTGGGTCTCCGTTAAGGATAGCTGATCCTCCAACTATTTTTTGTCCTTGGAAAGTTGGATCATGGCCTTATCCTTGGCAACCACGGCCTTCCCTAGTCCTGATAGCTTCTCACTCATCTGACTGATAATCTTTTTGTAATGCTCTTTGAAATCATTCATAGCCTACAATCAATAGGAAGTATAAGTTATAAGGATATTGGATCCTTGAAAGCGATGTTACAGGATACAGGATACTTACATCCAGGACCGTGTCATAGTGAGTTTCAGGATCAGAGGACTTCTTCCTCTTAGATGCGGCAGACTTGGCTCTGGTCGTTGCAGTCTTAGGCTCGGAACTGGGTGCTGCTTTCAAGGCTTCTTTCTTGGTGTCCGGAGAGGTGACCATACAATCAATGTCTTCCAAGGAAAACCTGCTGGCTGACTTCTGAGATTTCTTAGCGCCTACAAAGGATAAGTAAACAGATAAGTATTTCTTCTAATTCTATTTACGTTAAAATTATTATAATTAAACTTACTTGACATGCTGGAACCCAAGGAGTTTTCAAAGAAAGCTTCAACAAAATGAGCTTGAAAGGTTCTAACCTCGGTATCCAGTGCTAGGAACCGTTTTGTTTTTTCTTCTGTACCAGGTAACTTGCCCAAAGAAACAAAATTCTCAACTGCAGACAAAAAGAAAGAATCAGAATTAAAGTTAAAGCATTAAGGATCCTGCTATTTCTTAAGGATCCAAGATCCTACCCTTTCTAACCCACTTTGAAGAAAGATTGATTCCCCCAGGTATGGAGTCACGTTTTACAAAGAAAAACTGATTCCTCCACAAGGAATCATTTAAAGTGACTTTTAAGATCGGGTGAGGTTGTCGAGGCTTGGATTTGAAGATGAATCAGGCAGGACCATGGGTAGTAAGGGTGTACAAGTGTGATAGCTCCGGAAGACCAAAGTCGATCTTTTGCTCCTCCATAATCCTTTCGATAGTGCTAAGGACTCGCCACACCATAGTCATAGCCTGGATGTAGGATATGCCCATGGAGTCGAAGAAGCTCTGGGTAAAAGCAGGAAAAGGATAACGATAGCCGATCAAAAACGGGCAAGCCGGCATACAAACCCAGATCCGAGAATAGACGTCGCATCGGATTCCGGCGTCATATTGACGAAACTCCGTTCCCGATGGAAAGAGCGGACAAAATTCATCTACCTCAGGATCTGTTAACTTGCAGATTTCGATAGAGGGATTGAAAATAAGATTTTGTGGTTGCATCTCAGACAACCCAGACCCATCTGATGCCTGTTCAGAATGTTGTGAAGAAGAAGGCGAAACAGTGGACATCGTTAAAGAGAATAAGAAAAGAAAGAGAAGGATACCTGATACGTCGCCTGAATGTGTGATTATAAGAAAGATATAGGACGGCATATATAGACGGTTATCATTAACACAAGGGCCAAATGGTAAATATTTCTGGCAAAACCGTCCCATCATCCAGTTTTCGCAAAAGTTCAAAATTCAAAATGAAAGCTGTGTTCCACTATTACCCGCCATTTTGGGGGCAATTGTTAGGACTGATATTTTCTCTGGATCCGTTATCCTTGAAGATTTGTCTGGATCCGTTATCCTCCCGAAGAGTTCCAGAACCATGTAAACGATCAAGGATCCTCACAGGTTAGTATTGTTAACAATTGTTTCGTATGTGTAGGGTAATGTTCAACAGAAGCAACGGCTATGTGACCTGGTCCACCTTAAATATCGCGACTTGGAAGCTACCAGCACGTGGTCAATGGACATTGGAAGACTAGTGGGATAGTGGCGATAGATAGGACATGTTGTTGTATTTATTTTTGATATATACCGAGATAAGATCGATTAGAAAAACACATTGTATGACACACACTCAGAGCAGAACTCATTATTCTCTCTATACACGTTAGCAATCATTGTAACATCGATCTAGTCTCCACAACACTTGTAGCCCATTTTTTGATATTAATAAACCAGTGGTCGACGAGTTGTCATCAACCGGGGTTTTTTTCTTTTGATCTGAACAAGGTCAAAAGGTTTTTTCTCGCAACAAATCACCGTGTTCACTCCATTTTCATTCATATAATCGTTATTATTAGCATAGCACTATACCTCACTTTAACAGATTTGGATACATTATCCTTAGCATATTTTTGTCCAAAACAATTTATAATTAGGAAACAATTTTATATTTAAAAAAAAAAGAAGCGGGTCATGGATTTTACCAAACCCATATAACTTTAAACCGAGTTATAACATCTAATTTATTTGCGAAACAATTTTCATAATCAAATCCTAAGTATATAATTATTAACTTTCTTACTATACATAAAATTAAAATCACACACACACACATACATATATATATATATTAGAAATAAGTAATGTAAAATAACCCCGTAATACGAACGAAACCTTTGATATCCTACGTTTCGCGCTCTGGTCACTCCCCGCCCCTTCTCAAGCCACCAGATTGCTTCATTTGTAAATTAAGTCTTTTATGTGTTTGAACCGCTTTGACGGGTATGGGGTTTCTAATGAAACCCGGATAGCCCACGTTTCATAACAACTCATCTTAACATTTCCCTCTTTCATGTGCCTGCGAGACCTTGCTCATACCCACCTTATCGCTGGTGTGGATTGAAACAGGGAGAAGACTGAGCGAAGGTCATGGTAGATTGAAAGTCTTTCTCTATCTTCACAATTGCAAAACCATACCTTTCAATTAACGATTCTATGGTGCGTTTTCATCGATTCATCAACACATTAATTGCGCGCTAATTTTGAATCCTTTTTTTGCAGACGTCTTTTTCTTATTATGCTAATTTCAAATCGAATTCAATAAGTAAGTTGTATCATTGACCCTAATCTATATGTATACCTAAAATTGATTGGCTTTTGTTCTATATTTAAGATCGGCCTTTGTTAACTATGATAGATTCATAGTTCATTATTAATTTTTTTAAGGTTTTATAATATATTATTATTATTATTAATATTGTATTCAGTTTCAAAAGGTTATTTCCGTTAGTGTTCGGATTAGGGTTATTTTTCGTTATGTTTTGTTAGTTATTGAAGATCAATTGAGGTTTATGATCGCGATAACAAAATCATGACTGGATAAGTTGTTGGAACTTTACACCCTTCTAAATCATGTACATTTATTATTATTATTATTATTATTATTATTATTATTATTATTATTTTGTATATAACTGGAGCAGTTTGTTACAATATAACTCTGATTGATCTAGAAGAAAGCCATCGTTGCTATTCAACGATGCTAAAAGATCTAATTGCTACAAGTACTATGTTTTACAACTATTAATCTTTGTTTCTGTAGGTTTGACCACATCCAGATTCGTTTTGATTTTATGTTAGATGCTTTACTGATAAACTCCAAATTTGTAATGTACAAATTTATGTTTAATTTTAATCAGAGGCTTCAAGCTGAAGTGAATTAGGTTTTATTTACTTTCAAAGTTAAAGTGTCAGATTATTAAATATGGTAGCTTTAATGTTTTGGGCTAAACATCTCAGTATGGTATTCTGGTGGAGTTTGACTTCAATGGTCAAACAATTTTTTTTTTAAATTTAATTTCATGCTAATTAGCTTTAATTTACTTAAGTACTTCAGTGGTGTATATATTCCAGTAAACTTTGGGTTTCATTGTCAAATAACTTCTTTTATGCAGATTGGATATAACTTATTTTAAGGATTTGTAAATTGTTTTATCTCCTGATTTATTTACATATTAGAACTCACTTTAATTTAGATGCTTATTTAATTTGCAACGTTTTTGTTTTTTTATTCACATTTGTTTCTTTAACTTTTGAATTTATATGACATATATGTCAAATAAGAATGTCACATCATGAAAACTAACGACGTTAGGACTTCGTTAGTCAGGGTTCATTAGTAGGAAAAAAATGATAAAAGTGAGGCTGTCATTAGTAATTTATTAGTTATGATCGTCAGTGGCCAAAATGGGATAGTTGAGATTATTTAAAACCAATGTAGTTTTTTAAAAGTGGTTGTAAATTGTTATTGACACATTATTTGATTAAATAAACTAAGAACAAACAAAAATCCCTTCGATAGCCTAAAAAACTTCGACTTAACAACAAATTCGTCCTAATTAAGGGGAATATTAACTTAGGGTTTCTAATTGTTAAACGAAACAAAAGATTTGATTGAGAATGCGAGAAAAGAGTTTCTCAAGACGGTTTATTATTATTATAGCGTCACTTTCAAATGACGGCTTCCAATTATTACCCATTTTAAAATATAAAAAAGAAATAAATCTACAAAACTTCATAATATATAATTTTATATATAAAATGTTAAAAACATATACATTATTAATAAAAAAAAATTTAAAACTTAGTTTTTACATATGATCATAAAATTTTCGTTAATATAATTCATAAACTAATATAACTTCTATTATATTTTATAAGAATAAAAACTAATTAACAAATTCAATGTTCTTTTAATACACAACAATAACTAAACTACAAAATCTATAAATACAACAAATACATACAAAATAATAAGAAAATCATAAACTAAACATCATACTAAAAAAATATAATAAGTTAATAGTTCACCCAAAAATGAAATGAGAACACATGGCTTACCCATTTTAGTTAGACGTGGAACTAGAATTGGCCTATAGAAATTCAAATACATCAATTCATTAAAAGCTCAATTCACTATCAAACACAAAATACATATTTTTAAACAACAAAAAACAAAATGTTGGGTTACAATAATTGGCAGACACATGAGAGCCCATTTTTAGTGATCCATTAAACAACATATACGTTCTGCATCACCAACGAACCGTAACAACTCAATACAAACGAAAATATCACAAACCATATAAATTTCTTTATGCATTCATGTATATTAAGACGAAAATTCGCATCTTAAATAACAAAATGTTGGGTCGCGTTAACTACTAAACCAATGAGACCCATTTGAGATATAAACAAAAAACAAAACAAACTATACTTTAACTACAACTAATAAATATAACATATTTTATAAGTCCATGCAACCTTTAAATTTAATACCTAAACACATTCTACATAAAAAATATACATAAACAATAATTAAAAAAAACAAATAAACTAAAAATAACCCGCGTAACACGGGAACTAAAAGCTAATTAAAAGAAAAAGAAAAAGAAATATTATTATTGTTGTTCACGAATGAATAGAAAATAAGAATTGGTTTTATGTGGCTTTGGTCAAAGCCTTGGTGTGGTGTGAGCCTTACGTTAGGAATAAAAAAAGAAACAAATAATTGATTTATTTTGGAGTGCTTATTGTGAGCCGACATCACACAAATATATATAGAATCTTTATTTGGTGAATTCATTATTCTCTACAGCCGTGCAGCCGACATCA
Organism: Bidens hawaiensis; assembly: GCF_021521415.1. Lineage (NCBI taxonomy): Eukaryota > Viridiplantae > Streptophyta > Magnoliopsida > Asterales > Asteraceae > Bidens > Bidens hawaiensis. The sequence goes on from NW_027495241.1 coordinate 54,641, forward strand.
CACAAATATATAAAGAATCTTTATTTGGTGAATTCATTATTCTCTACAGCCGTGCAAAAGAAAGAAAATAATACAGACATTTTTTGGGGTGTTCCTCTTATTCCGTCGACACAGGATAACGAAGAGAGGGTTTTTTTTGGGTGCTCCATTATTTTGTTGGTTTGTGAAGAGATAAGACACGTTCTAGAGACTGAGTATCTTCTCGTTGGTGTTACCTCTTACTTGTTTTTTTTGTTCCATATACTTAATGTTAGTTTGTACCAACTATTTATGCCTCTAATTTTATCCAGAGAAGACTTTATTTTGCTATTATTGGTGATAGTGGATTTGAAGCGGCTCTAGTAGTCTCGTACTCCCGTGGTTTTACTCTCGCCTTGAGAGGTTTTTCACACTAAAATTATTGTGTCTTATTTACTTTTAAATTACCCTATTGGTTTGCATCCTCATTGATTCATTCGGGTTGGGAAAAAGTTTAGCTAAACGAAGATTAATTCCGCACTTTTTGTTAACCGTTTGTGGCTAGGTGGTCGTTTTTCCCAACACATGGGTGATGATGGGACTAGGCGAGTATGTGGGTTTCACTGGTTGGATCTTTAAATTGAATGAATTTATCTCACTGCACTATCGCGCCTTTGGGCGAGTGTTCACGGGTTTTGGCCTTAGGTGAGAGTTTTTCCTAGATCAAAAAACGGGTGTATCTCGATGTGGTAAATTTAGTCAGTAGCCCATTTGAAGGATTCATTGTTCATTCAAAAAAATAAAATTAATATACATAGCCCATATGTACCTTCTGTATAAAACATTTGTCCACGTCCTCTTCGGCATTTAACGAGGACTAACACAGGGGTAAAACTACTAGCGCGCTTGCCCTCACCACCAAGTTAGGGCGTCATTATACAAACACAAATTATCAATTGGTGTCTAGGAAATGAAGTAGCGTGTGATGTAAGCAGACTGAGTATAAATTAGGACAAAATTGGGAATGGAATGGCAAATGTAAAAATCTAAACGTCTATTGTATCACTGAGAATTGAATCGCTTCTATGAGAATCGAGAATTGAAAGGCATCATTACTCGCTTCTAACATAAATCATTTCACCATAAAACCGAAAACAAATAGCCTATATAAAGCAAATTTCCATAAAGATCCATTTCTTGTTTAGTCTTTGAAGTCACCATGTCACTCAGATTTCCATATTTTCAACCATAAATGTGTTGAATTTGTTGATAGGTTTAGTTTTTGTGTAACATTGGGCTTAAGTTTCTATGTTTACACTATATCTTTTCTGTGCTGTTTAACAATACCAACATAGTTTAGATCATAACCACTTATATGGAATCCTCTCTATAGGTGGGCGACAAAAAGTGGTTAACCAAACCTACCTTAAAACCGAATTGAAACCGATTATGTAAACACCAGTTAACTGACTGAAACCGTAGGTTCGAAACCGATTTGAAATTTTTTCCACCAAAACCGGTTCCAAACTGGTTAACCGAACCGAAACCGGCTAAAACCAGCCAAAAACCGTTCAAAACCCGAACCGAAACTGATCAAAACCCGAACCGAAATTGATCAAAACCCGAACCAAAATCGATCGTAACTTGGTCAAGAACCAGTTTTAACCATAACCGAAACCGATCATAAACCATTTTTGACTCTATTTTTTACCAAATCAAACCAGTTAATTCAACCAAAACCGGTTTGTGCACCTCTAGACTCTAGTCCTCTTGGTTTAAAAAAAGTTTATTGTGTACATGCTCTTTTTTCTTAGACATCTTAATCAAGTAGTTCAATTCATGATGAATTTACTTACTTCTAAGACCATCACCAATAGAAAGTGTTTTTTAGGGTGTTTTCGTATGCCTACATGACACTTGGCTCCACAAAACACCCTCTTTCTCCTCCTTTTTCTCTCCTCTCTCATCCATTCTTCACAAAGAATCTCCCTGCACATTCTCTCGTCCACATTATACTATCTCTTCTCCACATCATCCCTTTTTCCTCAAAAATCTTCTATCATGAATGCTTTAAGTTTGGTCACTTTGGAACAAGTGCCTCGAATTACTATATAGCTTTGAACCCCTAAAATAGTTGAGCCGCATGTCACAAACTTATTTGTATTATTTTTTTTGTTATATTTTGCAACTTTTGTGTAATCTAAATCTAATACATAACACATAAATCTTTCAATTTATAATATATACATGTTTTCTACTACATCGAGTGAAAATATTTCTTGTTAGAGTATTCACATCAGCTTCTCTATCTTCATATTTATTATTTAACTAAATATCATATTTAAAAAAAAATATATTTAACCTATCACATCATCAGATTCTTTATCTTTATTTTTATTTTATTATTTTTTTTACTCTTTCTTATACACTTACAATTATTTATAAAGATAATGAATAATACATCTTTATAGCTAAAGTATTACTATTCATTAAATTTCAAGTTATATAGATAAAGATAGAGATAAAAAAACCTGTATTAAATGTAAAATGTAAAAGTTTATATAATTTAGAGAGATATAAATAAAGAGAATGTAAATGCTCGTGTTCAAAACATAATGTTTCTTGATCAACATTTGACCACCACAACACACTCGAAAGGATACGCGGGGACCTCAAAGTACGTGTTGTCTTAATTATAAAATCACATGGTAATCACATGCCACAATCCCATATTTTCTGGTCACAATTCACAAATTCATTCCCAAGGTATCCGGAAACAAAAAAGAGTAATTATATATGACAGCAAAATTAACATTATTTAACAAATAGTTTCTTAATTAAAAAACACTTCAATTAAAAGTCAAAATATAAATTCCTGTTTTGACAAATTAATAAGTGTAAGCTTATAAAACACTAGGTTAGATACCTGTATGTAACATGAGTTTGTAAAAATATACTAGTAAAAGAGCCCGCGTGTTGCGGCGGGGACGTAACGAGAATTCAGTCGATAGTAGTTTGGTTCGTTATGGGACCCGCATCTGCTATAATTAAATTTATATCCGACACAGTTTACGCATTTGCTATAATTAAATTTATATTCGACACAGTTTACAATACCAAAAACATTAAAGTTATATCCTTAGCAAAAAATAAATTAAATAGAATTATTTATTTAAGGTTTTTTTTTAATCAACAAACGTAACTGAGGTAGTTGACGTGGGAAATGCATTAATACAAGATTGTGTTGATGAATCAAAATACAGAGTCGTTTATGTTTCGGGTCAACCAAACTATGATTCGTATAAAATTGTCGTTTTTGACTCATGACTCAAATTTTAGCTTGGTTAGTCTTTCCTCCAACCACTACATTTCTCCAATCTTGTAAAAAATCATGTATGAGCACTTAGAAATGTGAGAAAAATATGAAAAGTAAGTATGTTGCAATCATCAAACCAGAACCATTGTTTGACCTATTAAAATTGATTTGCTAAGTTTGACTTAATGACTTTTATTAGGTCAAATTGCAAAGAGCAATTTAACCAAAACCTTTTTTAATTACGGAAATGCCCTTGGTTATCAATGCAGCAACCAAAAACTAAAAATGTGTAGCCAATTATCAGTGTTGCACTTTGACCAGATTAGTCATGGGTTTGTTTAATTACTTAATATGTTGTTTATATTCGTTTCTTAAGTAAGTGCATGATAATTTATCATTTTAACAAAAATAAATACAGTAAGTTTTCTGTCTATTTCTAGTTCACCGGTTCTTTCATCTTTTTTTTCCTTAATTTTGTTTTGTTTTATAATTTTCCATGGTACATAGACTCTCAGCATTAGGTACCTCTGCAACAATAAAACATATTTTATTTTTATTGACCAATACTTTTCATTAATTAAATGGAACAAATTACCTTTGACAAACGATGAAGAAGTTGAATGCAAGTTCTTAACATCACGAGTTTTCCCCTTGCAAACAGTTCTGGCTGCATTATTAGAAACACATATTATTAGAAACACATCAAGGTAATAAGGTTTTTGATCCATAAGAGCCCAAATAGAGTTTTTCTGGTCCTGGTTTCGATTTCGGTAAAATAGGTTATTCTGTTCCTGATCACTTCCGATTCTAACCCGTTTAACCCATTTAATTTGTATTTACTTTTTAAAATGTGTGTGTGACAAATTAAAATTATCGAGCTTTTCAGTTGACCAGATGAGTCAACATACAAGAGACATGTTAATAACTTATATAGTCATAGTCATATTGGAATATTAAACTTATTTGAAATATAAAACTTATTGCTCAAACCACCATTTTGCTACCAAAACAAGAGACAGGAAGAGATTCATACCTTGACGACACCCATGAAAATAATATGTTCGCGATCATGGTGCTGTGAACAATGGTACAACAATTCCATGATTCTCATGGACACACGTTGATGCACTGAATTCATTAAAATCAAAAGGCTTTATACATTTTTCTATACATAAATGAAAATATGATAACACAAAAATGCGAATAATAAATGCAACAGCCGATGTACTTGAAATTGGAAGTGGAGAATACTCCAATCCAATAATTTATTGATGGACTTAGATGGCTTGTGTCAACATTTACTCCAGTAAATGCAGCAGCCGATGTACCTGTAACATAATAAACTAATATGATAATGCCGTTCTCACAGTTTTAATAGGCATGTGGGTAGGACAAGCTTACCACGCTGCCAACTATACCTGTAAACTGTAATATTATTTGTAAAATGCAAACATGAGTGGAAACTGCATTTTCTATGCTTTCTTAAATGTTGAGATGAGTTGCAAATCAGAGTGTCTAAACAGGTTGTCTGACCCTGTGAAAGAATGTGATGAAGCTATCAAGCTGGATTCTTGATACATGAGGGCTGTCCTTTATTTAGGATCACTTTTTATTAGTAAGTCTTAATGGTAAGCTTACAATTAATAAATGACAAATAAGTAAAGTGCACAAGTTTTAGCTTACAACTGCATCAAAGACAACATATGAGAAACATTTTTAAGGGACAAACGAAAAGAGAAATGAAAGTAGTTAATTAGACTATTTGCCTATTCAGCCAACCAACAGCAAAAGCACGTCCAGCAATGTAGAGAAGGATGCGAGCAAGCTGCAAAATTGGTAAAAAAAAAAAACACCCCTTAACGGGAAATAATCAACCTTCACATGAATCATGATTACATCAGCCCTAACAAAAAAGAACATTCTATGTTGTCAATTTCTAATAAGCACAGGAACTAAATCTTAATCTATAGGCTTGTTCGGGTGACAAAATGCCTAAAAGCCATCCAACAAACGAAAACAAGCCTAAACTCATGTTATTTTTTTCTCCAATAAAGAAAATGTATATATAAATGGAGAGGATGAAGACGTACATGGTATTCGTGACGGAAGCATGTGATAGCAAACATAGGCGATCGAAGACAACCGTCAGTCATTGAATTGATGCTTGGTTGTTGTGGTCTGTAGTTTCGTTTAGCCTTTAATTGCAACGTATTGATGAGGCATTTAACTGTTATTGAATTATTAAAAGGCCTTGATGTAGATTGTCGAAGCATGAAATGAATCTGACCTGATCCATGACGATGATCCTACGGATTTTCGAGATGAAACGAACCACGACTTGATCTTCTTCTTCGATTGCTTGAGACCTGCAATGGCTTTTCGGGGGTGTGGAGGTGACTGCTAAGAAATCCTCAGGATCTCTTGTTTACAGACACAAAAATAGGGTGGTGGCTCTTATTGAGCATGACCCACTAACAAGGAGGTGGAGACCTCCTTATATAGAGAGCCTCATGGCCACCATCATGGTACCCTAATGGGCCTAGCCCAGTTAGGGTTACCTCCACAAAACCCCCTTAGCCCAATAACATTGTATTAGTCCATATAATAAAATAAGCCAAACATAATAAATTTAGGGTTGTAAAACCGGGTTTAGTACCATACCCCTACATAGATAAACCGTAAGGTCGCTTGAGGATGGATTGTAACTACTGGCGGTGTCAAAACCTAACCCTATAATGATTATTAATTGAGTTATTGATAATGACGAGTAAAGACGGTTTCAGTTGGAGGGTTCCATAAAGTTCCTCATTCAATTTAAGTGGCCGGAGATGAATGCCTGAAAGGAATTGGAAGGTCGTCGGAGGTCACTCTATTAAATTTAGCGGCGTCTCGCCCGTAAATTTTAACAGCGTCTTCACATTTGCCAAATGACTATCTTGTCCTCCTAATATGTTTTATATGTAACATTGATGATGTAAATAATTTGACAAATATGTAATATAGATGTAAATAATTGGACAAATGTGTTAGATCAACGATAATACTTAAATCTTTGAATCATGAAATCTTTAATTAGTATTAGTGACGTGTGAGGTTTATAGCCTATATTGGAATTAGCATAACTCTGATAAGTTGAAAAAGGCCTGGAATCTGCTAAACATAATCACTGGAATACAGAAAAGAAGATGAACATGAATTGTAGTGGTATCGGTTGCGTATGACACATGTTGAACCATTTAAATTATGTGAGTTACGAATTTATAAAGTAAAATAAAATAACGTATTACATTATATTGGGACAAATTAAGTTAGCGTTATAATTTACAATCCTATAAACAAATCATAAATCTCTAAATACTTTCTTATACGCAACATTTGTATCTAATAATTGATATTTTTATACCACCTCTGCACGTTACCCTTGATAATGCAAGTTAACAGCAAGAGAAACCATAATTGCAAGTGTTATCGAAAAGACTCTGAAATTGATATGTAATATCCTACTTTTGATAATAGTAAATAAAAATGATTGTGTTTATTTAAAAAGTGTGTTAATATTTAATTAAGTTAAATAACATAAAAGAGTGTGGGCTTGGTTAATGAAAGATGGAATAAGAGATGGTGATGGGCCTTAAGTCCATGGGCTTGAGAGAGTATAAATACTCCTTAAACCTCCCTAAAACCCTAAATTCTCTCATTCTTATTGTAACATCCCGAATTTTCTAAGAATAATATTTAATATATTATTTAAATATGATGGAAAAGTTTACTAGTGTTAGTAAGGAAATAATAAAATAATAAAAGTGTAAGGTTAAGTAGGCTAATTAGATAGAATTAAAGATGGACCAAAAAGGAAATATGGGCCTTAGGTCCATGGGCTTAAGGGAGTATAAATACCACTTAAACCCTAATTCTTTCCATTTCCATCCATTTTTATACCATAGCCTACACATTCAAAAACACACACTTAAGCCAAACACTCTTTACACTACTGTATTCAACGACCCGAGACCAACCGAAGGTAAGAAATGATTTATCTCAGCTGTACCAACATAGTAGAACCCGACATCGCAGCCCCATGATGTCGTACGAGCCGTTTGGATCTAGATCTAGCTTTATTCGGGCGTTTAATCAACCAAAAACGAGCTTAAGGACCACCTTAGCTCAGATCTAGACAACCTGAAGCTACCTAGACCATAAACGATCAAACCCCGATCAACCATGGTGGTTAACGGTGGCTGACGGCGCTTATACGCCATATAAGTGCATGTTGGAGAAGACGGCGCTTATACGAAAAACCTTAAAAACGGGTAAAAAGGGGCCGACCTGCACTTATAAGCCGTATAAGTGCATGTTGGGGAAGCGCACAAGTATGAGACAGATAAGTATGAGCTCAGCCATATAAGTATAAGTCACGTGTAAGTATGCAGCGTATATGTATTTGTGTAACGTGTATGTATGTGGACGTATATGTACGACTTGTACGTTGAAGAAACTTATACGCTAGATCTACTTATACACCAGTTAGACTTATACGCCCATAACAACTTATACGCTAAGGAGAATTATAAGCTAAAAGAACTTATGTGCCCAAAACTTATACGCCCGTTGATGGTTTTATAAAATAAACGAAAGATAAACAACGCATACGTACGTAAATGATGGACATGGACTTGTATGAAATATGAAATAATTAATAATGAAAGGTAACGTTTAAAAAAGATTTGAACTGATTAAATAAATGAACTTCGGTTTTCTAATGAGGTTTTTAGTAAAGACTTATTAATGAAAATAAATTTTTTTCAAGTTGACCTGGCAGCTTAACCCAGCCAAGGGCTCTGCCCCTTAGAACTTGATAGGGGCTGCCGCCCCTAGAACCCCGCTGCCAGGGGTGCTGCCCCCGGACCCCCATTAGCTAAGGGTTTCATGATGCTTGTTAATTATTACACAGTTAGCCTTGCACAGCTCAAAAAGGGCATTACCGTAAATTCGGAAATGAATCGTTTACAGGTGAGTTTCTAGCCCCATTTCATTGTTAGTATTCGGGGCTGTGTGCATACATGATGTGATTATTTAATACACTTACCTTAAGTGGTAAGTGTATGCCTTATATGATTTATGTATGAAATAATTCTTGACGGTGCATGAACGATCTTCGGATATTGCATGTACCGCCAGGTGATAGTTTGAAGATGTGATCGTTTATATATGATGTATTATGATGTTTGTATGCTATAGAAAATATTAAGAGAATGTATGAAAGTTATAATTATGAATATATAGAAAGGTATGTTATGGTTGTATGGAAAAAGGGAATCGGGCCCTAGTAATAATAATACTAGGGGAATAAAAGAACCGAGTCCTAATAATTCTCGAGGAAGAAGAGAACCGAGCCCTAATAATACTCGAGTAAGAAGGGAACCAGACCCTAATAATATCCGTGGCAGAAAAGGGAACCGGGCCCTAATAATACTCGAGGAATTAGGGCTCAATGCTCTTTAAAATGTGTAAGTAAGTAAAGTAAGTATTAAAATATAAAAGAATGAGAGAAGTAAAGAATATAAAGAAAGAAGGTGTATACTTATGTATGTACAAAAGGAAGATAAACAGGTAAGTAATATGTATTTTCGGATACGAATGAGTAAGTATGTGAATGTATTGTATGTTGCCTGATTAACTAGAACTCACTCAGCGTAGCTGACTTTTATTATGCACGCAGGTAAATAGACTGAAGCAGCTAGCTTTAGGGAGACACATGGCAGGAACTGAGAAAGCTGGCATTTGAAGATTTGTCATGATGTCTTATATTTTATGTTATGTTTAAATGACAAGTTATGAATGTTTGTATTGAATGGTCGAATTCCATTATTATTCCGCGAAAGTTTTAATTAACTCTGATAAATAGAACTGTATTTATGAGTAAATCCAACGCCAAAGTAAGGCACCGGGACCGGGGCCTTACACTTATCCACAAGTTTTCTTACACGCTCAAAAACACACATAAACACTCTCAACCTTACGGCCGAGATTCGAATCCGCTATTTAGAGAAGTTTGTGTTAGATCTTGTTTATATGAGCAAGAAACAAGTCCATAGTTGTGTGTTGAAGCTAACCCGTAGCCTAAAAGACGTCAAGAGGTACGTTTTATGAATAAAGGATTAGCTTTTAAGAACGGTTTTCCCTAAGATTTGGTACTAAGGAAAATCGGGTATTTTTATACCATAAAAATGTAAACTTGATGATAAAAGAGGACTTGATGAACTTACGGGTATGTACAGTTCATATGAAAACCCTAGATCTGGCTTAAACGGGTTTAAAATCAATAAAGGTTTAAACTTAATAGTTAAACGAGCTAGATCTTGGTCAAGGATAGAAGTGAACATGTTTAAAAGATGATAGAATACTAGAATATGATAATAAAGGTGTTAAATACCCTACAGTGGGTGTATTCGAATGAAAACATGTGTTCGAATATGAAGTAATCAATGAACAACATTCGAATAGAAAAGAAAGAAAGGAAAGAAAGAAGGAAAAGAGGCAAAAGCCTTTTCATTCGAATGGAGGGCCCATTCGAATAGAATGTTGAATCGATCAGAGAGTCTATTCGAACAGAAGGATGATTCGAATGGAAGTTGATGTGCTAAAAGTAGTAATTCTAGACTAAAAATAAGCTAATCTAAACACTAAATAATAATTCTAGACTCTTAAACTACTAACCGGGAAGTGTACCGGTCGACTCTAGTACAGCTAAGTAAGTCCGGATATCGAACCCACGAGACACTTTAAATTACGAAACTATCAAATTAGACTCAACTACAAGACATGACTATTTAATAATAATGTTTGAAGGGGGTTTATAAACTAATTATTAATTAATTAAACCTAACTTTAATTGATTAAAATATAATAACACTTAATCATTACTTAAAACCTAATTAATTAAATATTATAAACTTTACCCTAATTAAATAAAATATAATAAACTATTAAAACACTTAGATTAACTCAGATGATGAAAATAACTATCTAGGCTAGAATCCCCAATGTTACGGCAATCAATCAAATGGGAAACTTAAGTTATGGAACTGAGATCGTAAAATAGACCCTTGACAGAAAACCCGAACAAGACCCTTGACCTTCAAGAAGACACCTATAGATTTCTAACAAGTTTTAAGACTCACCAGTTTTATGAATTAAACCTCCTTACGGTTATTTAATTATTTATGTCTAAGTATCTTAATGACGAAATACTACCTTACAGCGCGGAAATCAAAGATAGTTAAGAAGACTAAATTGACTTAATAGACTAAGCTGATAATCAAACCTAGACGTAATCCTTACGAAGAACTAACTCTAGCAATCCTGACTAACAAAGATCTATCAATAACCTATCACCTTACAGCTTTCTAGGCTAACAGCTCACTTTTATCTATTTAATTAGTTTTATTATTTCTATGATCTTAATGCATAAACTAGTCAAGAACACACAATAAATGACCTAACAAAACCCTATCCTATGAAACAATCACCAAGGGTAATGTGAAACAATAAATCCAAGTAAATAAAACCAAGCAATCATACGCATCAGTTAATTCAAACTTAAAAGTTTACTTAAAACATAAAATCCATAACGAAAATAAATCCCAATCAATATCAAACTGAACAAAGGTTCATCACGACCTAGGTAGTTTATGAGGTTTAGCCTAGCATCATATAATCTAAATCAAACAAAGCAAATAAAACTGAAAACATGGTGAATGAATGAGAAACGAAAGATTAAAGGCGATAAAACCCGTAGTCTTCGATCTTGAACGTAAAGCTCTTCACCGGCTGTTCTTGTGCCTTCAAAATCACCATAAGACTCGAAAGTATGCTCTCTAAAACTCCAAATTCGTCTGGTGGCAGCAGGGTATTGTCAGATTTAAGTTAAAGATGTTTAAATTCCCAAAACAAGGCCCAACATGTAGCAAAAACGAAAATAAAAAATCCTCCAGCAACCCCTAGGCGTCGCGTGACGGGCTTTGGCCTACCCGTTCGCGCGGCGCAACGTGCTCCACCAAGGGGGCCTATCAGACCGGCCCGGTCTGACCGGTTCTCTGCTCTGGCTCCTTCCTGACGCGTTTCGGATCTCCGTTTTGGCTCTTTTTAACTCGTTTTTCGTCCTTTTTTATCACGATCAACTCCCGGAACCTACGAAACATAAAAGTGTTAGTAGTATACAAATCTTGACTAAAAACGAACAAAAACAATTAAAATATTAAATAAAATATATAAGGGAAACATAAACATTTAGCATTATTTCAAATATCCCCACACTTATTCTTTTTTCGTCCCTGAAAAATTTTGATGCAGTTGGATCAGAATCAGAAAATACAGTCTAACAAACATATAGGTTAAATTTTAAAGCTCAGAAAAACGCTAAAACCGCGATCAACGATATTGTTGTCCATTTAAACTCATGCCTTAGTCTTTACCGGGACAAATAAGATCCGACAATAATATTACTCAGTGGTTTACGCAATTAAGACCCTCTTATTTTCAGCTTTTACCGGACCAGAACACCCCAACTTGACTTAAACCTCAATATTAGCAGAATTAAAACTTTTTTTCCTCTATTTTTTCCATGAATAGTTAAGACGATCAAGGGTATTGCTTATTCACCTAAGCTTAAACATCAAAGTCTACAAGCAGCCATTAGATACCATTAAGGTACAATTAATTAATAGCTAGTGTTCCCCATAACATGACATAGCCCCGTTATCAAGCAATACCCCGAACCCATCATCATAGGTGATCATGCAAAATTTCATCTGTAGGGCTTACATGTAGCGTGTCCTTTGTGTTCCGTTTCTTAATGGTAATGAGACGCGAGCAAGGGGACCCCACATGGCTAACAGCGTAGATGATCAAGTCTGTAGTGTATTTGTACTTTTGTACTTTTGTGATCATGTTTAAAGACTTATAAGAGTTTGCTCTTTTTAGCTTTATTTAAATATCCACAACCCCACTTAGGAATTGTGAATACCCAGATAAATAAATTGCAAACAGACCCATGGTCTTCGAACCTGAAGCATCCCATCAATACAAGATTTAAGGTTATAAAACCATACTCCAATGAGGTGTAATACACTAAACTAGCAGTTTAAGATTTATATCACAAGCTACACGGCATACTCTAACGTTAAACCTACACAAGCATCATATGATAACGTATTCAGATTTCTTAAAACTTATAATATTTCCACTTTTTCATACAAAAAATTGAGGCTTGTGTATGGCCCGACCTTTCATTACTTATCTTCCACGGACAAAATGCTTTACCCACAAAATATTTCCTTTTTAACCATTTTATCAAATTGCCCTTTCATTTTCAAGGCTGAGCCTACCGACACATCCCAAGTTAAGTGCGTTTTCTTTTATTTATCTCATATTAATAGTAGTTTGAAAAAACGATTTCCGATAAAATATCATCATCTCCCACTTTAACGCAAAAAACTATATTCAAGGGACATTTTTCAAATCATTTTTTCAATTTTTCAATTTTTTTAACTTTTTTTAAAGCAAAATCAAACTATGACTCAATTATCCTATCCCCACACTTAAATTTTGCATTGTCCTGAATGCAAAGATAAGGACGACTTATATAAAAAAAATTTAAAATAAAGTCGGACTACAAAAATCTGAAAAACTAAAAATTAAAAATAAAAGAAAAATAAATAGTTAATAAGCTAGATAATGGAAAAAACTTAGCTGGTAATATGCGAATGAAAACATGATGCTAAAGTTCTCTTGCATGAATGCCCTCCAACTACGAACGTGCTCAGCAAACAGTAACTCCTTCTCTCACACAGGAACATAAGCGGCACAAATTCAACAAACAATATCTAAAATGTATCTTATCATAACGATAGATATTATGCAATTAATGTTCTTCACCAACCGACAAAAATACATAAAATTATCATGAATAATATGCAGCAAAATAATAAATATAAAGTATACGGCTCAGCTGCTCCATCCCCACACTTTTCTTTTTCAATAAACTCAACCTTGGGGATTCGTCTCTCTAGCTCACTCAGTCTCTCTTCAAACCTTGCAAAATTCAAAAACACCAAAAAAAAAAAAGAAAAACTACAAAAAACTACGTTAGTAAATCGATTAAATATACAAACTCCGCCAAACCTCCCCACACTTGAACTTAATCAGGAGGTTTCTCCTTGATCTAGACCCTATCCAACCCGTTTAGTTCCACCCGGAATTTACCAAATAGTAATATATCAATGATGGAAGCGCAAAATATTAACTTAGAATTAAAAATCAGTAACGGGTCAGACCACCTATATTTAAACTTACTTGGCAAGAGCCGAATGCGTTGTAAGTATCGAGAAGACTGGTCGTGTTTGACTTTTAATGGTTTTTTCACTCCCGTAGACCATTTTCTAAAGTATACGCAACTTTGGTTTTCAGGTAACCTATCATCCTCGACCTTCTCCCGTGGTTTTAATTCCCGATAAGCATTCAAAACACAGTCCACGGGCCGGCAATAGTTTTCTTCCTCTAACACCACATCCTCATATACACTGTCCTCTACAAGTAGGACCTCGAAAAACGCAACATCCTCATTAACATCCAATGTGTCTCCCCCGTCATAATCCGAAAATCCATCCAACTCCAGATTCAGGAATTCATCTTCCTCGTTAAGCTTAGTATCAACCTTAACCATATCTTCAACACCAAACATTAGCTCAAGTGAATCTACCAAATCCACTTCATCCTCTATCTCTTCTTTCTTCATTAACGACATCTGATAAGCAGCCCACTCTTCTTCGTTTATCTCATCATCAGAGTCACTCCAAAAATCAATAATAGCATGTGAAACCGGAGGTGAGACTTCAACATCCATTTTTGTCTCCGTTACTTGAATGATCTCCTCATCTGACTACTCAACATATTCCAAGGATCTCAACCTCTCCATTTCATCTTCTTCATCCAGTCTCCTAGAAATTTCTTCTACTTGACGTTGGAGATCTGTTATAATATCCTGGTGATTTTTGAAGATGGTATCATGCTCAACGAACATATTTCGGGTATCTGTAGCCATGTATTGGACCAACATCTTTTCTATCCTACCCATAGCAGCTACATCCTCATCAGAAAGGCCATTAGAAAATTGATCATAACACTGCTCCTGGTTTGGTGAGGTTGCTGATACGAATAATCAAAATAATATGAAAAAGGTCCATGTGAAAAATTTTGCATCGGCTGCACATAAGGGTTAGCATAATGATGTGCCAAAAACCCCACACATTGTGGACATATAAGCGTAAAATGGGGTCCGCCACAAATCTCACACATATTTACAACTCAAAAGAAATAAAAGACATGGACAAATAGACTCCTATGACTCAAAACAAAAACAAACACAAATAGCACGTATATAGCAAGTAAGTCTAATCAAAACTAACAACGCAATTGCCAAGAGTCCCCGGCAACGGCGCCAAAACCTTGATGTGCTAAAAGTAGTCAAATATTTATCAACTAAAAATAAGCTAATATAGACACTAAGTAATAATTCTAGACTCTTAAACAAAACTTAAACTACTAACCGGCAAGTGTACCGGTCGACTCTAGTACAACTAAGTAAGTCCGGATATCGAACCCACGAGACTTTTTAAATTACGAAACTAGCAAATTAGACTCAACTACAAGGCATGACTATTTAATAATAATGTTTGAAGGGGGTTTTTAAACTAAATATTAATTAATTAAACCTAACCCTAATTGATTAAAATATAATAAAACATAATTATTACTTAAAACCTAATTAATTAAATATTTTAAACTTAACCCTAATTAAATAAAATATAATAAACTATTAAAACACTTAGATTACCTCAGATGATGAAAATAACTACCTAGGCTAGAATCCGCAATGTTACGACAATCAATCAAATGGGAAACTTAAGTTATGGAACTGGGATCGTAAAATAGACCGTTGACAGAAAACCCGAACAGGACCCTTGACCTTCAAGAAGACACCTATGGATTTCTAACAAGTTTTAAGACTCACCAATTTTATGAATTAAACCTCCTTACGGTTATTTAATAATTTATGTCTAAGTATATTTATGACGAAATCCTACCTTACAGCGCGGAAATCAAAAATAGTTAAGAAGACTAAATTGACTTAATAGACTAAGCTGACAATCAAACCTAGACGGACTCCTTACGAAGAACTAAATCTCGCAATCCTGACCAACAAAGATCTATCAATAACCTATCACCTTACAGCTTTCTAGGCTAACAACTCACTTTATCTATTTAAATAGTTTTATTGTTTCTATGATCTTAATGCATATCAATCATAAACTAGTCAAGAACACACAATAAATGACCTACCAAAACCCTATCCTATGAAACAATCACAAAGGGTAATGTGAAACAATAAATCCAAGTAAATAAAACCAAGCAATCATACGCATCAATTAATTCAAACTTAACAGTTTACTTAAAACATAAAGTCCATAACGAAAAGAAATCCCAATCAAAATCAATCCGAACAAAGATTCATCATGACCTAGGTAGTTTATGAGGTTTAGCCTAGCATCATATAATCTAAATCAAACAAAGCAAATAAAACTAAAAACATGGTTAATGAATGAGAAACGAAATATTAAAGGCGATAAAAACCCATAGTCTTCGATCTTGAACGTAAAGCTCTTCACCGGCTGTTCTCGTGCCTTCAAAATCACCACAAGTCTCGAAAGTATGCTCTCTAAAACTCCAAATTCGTCTGGTGGCAGCAGGGTATTGTCAGGTTTAAGTTAAAGATGTTTAAATACCAAAACAAGGCCCAACATGTAGCAAAAACGAAAATAAAAAATCCTCCAGCAACCCCTAGGCACCGTGCGACGGGCTTTGGCCTCCCCGGTCGCGCAGCGCGGCGTGCTCCACCAAGGGGGCCTGTCAGACCGGCCCGGTCTGACCGGTTCTCTGTTCTGGCTCCTTCCTGACGCGTTACGGATCTCCGTGTTGGCTCTTTTTAACTCGTTTTTCGTCCTTTTTATCACGATCAACTCCCGGAACCTACAAAACATAAAAGTGTTAGTAGTATACAAATATTGACTAAAAACGATCAAAAATAATTAAAATATTAAATAAAATATATAAGGGAAACATAAACATTTAGCATTATATCAGAAGTTCCATTTGAATAGAAGTTTGATTCGAACATAAGGTTGATTCGATTAGAAGGGTTCATTCGTTTGAGATCAAGCATTCAAATAAAAGTTCATTCGAATAGAATCTGACCATTCGAATAGAAATTCCATTCGAACAAAAGGTCCATTCGAATAGAAAGTCCATTCGAATAGAAGGTCCATTCGAATAGAATGTCTATTCGAATAGAATCTGCCATTTGAATAAAAAGTTCATTCGAATAGAATCAGCCAGCTCGACCCCAGCCAGGGGCTCTGCCGCTTGGACCCTGTTGGGGCTTCTGCCCCTAGACCCCACTGCCAGGGGCGCTGCCCCCGAACCCCGGTAGCTAGGGGTTACAATAACTTAGAAGTATACTATAGTTAGAAATAGTTAATTGATACTTGTAATTATTATATAGTTAGCCATGCACACTAAAGAGGGGTATTACTATAAACTCAGAAAGAAACAGGATCCAGGTAAGTTTCTAGCCCCATTCCTTGTATTTGGACCTTCAAGAAGACACCTATGGAATTCTAACAAGTTTTAATGCACACCAGTTTTATGAATTAAACTTCCTTACGGTTATTTAATAATTTGTGTCTAAGTATCTTTATGACGATATCCTACCTTACAGAGCGGAAATCAAAGATAGTTAAGTAGACTTAATTGACTTAATAGACTAAGTTGACAATCAAACCTACACAGACTCCTTACGAAAAACTAAATCTAGCAATCTTGACCAACAAAGATCTATCAATAACCTATCACCTTACAGCTTTCTAGGCTAGCAGCTCACTTTTATTTATTTAATTAGTTTTATTGTTTCTATGATCTTAATGCATATCAATCATAAACTAGTCAAGAACACACAGTTAATGACCTAACAAAAATCTATCCTATGAAACAATCACCAAGGGCAGTGTGAAACAATAAATCTAAGTAAATAAAAAAAAGCAATCATACGCATCAATTAATTCAAACTCAACACTTTACTTAAAACATAAAATCCATAACGAAACAAATCCCAATTAACGTCAAACCAAACAAAGGTTCATCACGACCTAGGTAGTTTATGAAGTTTAGCCTAGCATTGTATAGTCTAAATCAAACAAAACAAATAAAACCGAAAACACGGTGAAACAATGAGAAACGGAAGATTAAAGGCGATAAAACCCGTAGTCTTCGATCTTGAACGTAAAGCTCTTCACCGGATATTCTCTTGCCTTCAAAACCTCCACGAAACTCAAATAATAGATCTCTAAAACTCCAAATTCATCTGTTGGCAATGGGTTATGTTCAGGTTAGAGTTAGGGATGTTTAAATACTGAAAACTAGGCCCAACTTAACAAAAAACGTCCAAAAAATAACATCAGTATCTTCTAGGCGCCACGCGGCCGCATTAGACCTTTCTGCGGCGCAGCGCGGCGTGTGAAAATGGGGTGGTCGGTCGACCGGCCTGGTCTGACCGAGGTTCCTTCCTGACGCGTTCCGGATCTTTGTTTTGGCTCTTTTTAACTCATCAACTTCTGGAACCTACGAAACATATATACAAATCTCGAGTAAAAACAAACAGACACTATTTAAATATTAAATAAAATATACAAGGAAAACATATATATTTAACATTATATAAATACTCAAAGTGAATGTTAATACACTTACCTTAAGTGGTAAGTGTATGTCATAATGATATATGTGATAGTTATATTTATTGATGCCATGAATGATTTCTTATCTGTACGTGAACGATCTTCTGATATTGCACGTATTGTCAAGGAAGGTAATGTGCAGTATGTATGGAATGAGTATGTAAATAAAAATAAGTATGGAATGTGTATGTATAGAAAAGTATGTAAGATTGTATAGACAGAAGGGACCAGACCCTAATAATATCTGAGACAGAAGGGACCAGACCCTAATAATATATGAGACAGAAGGGACCAGAACCTAATAATATCTGAGACAGAATAGATGGTATGAAAGTTTGAGAGTGTGATGATGTGAGAGAATGTATGTAAAAAATTTATGTATGAATGTAAGAAAGAAAGGTAACAGGTAAAGTATTTGAGTATGTATCTTCAAATACGTATATATATGTAAGTATGGGATTGTATTGTATGTTTCTAGATTAATTAGAACTCACTCAGCATGGCTGAATTTTAGTATGCACGCAGGTAAATAGGTTGAGGTAGCTCGCTTGATATGGACACATGGCATTGGAACGAAGATACTGGCATCTCAAATTTTGTTTTATTTTGAAAGACAAATTTAAAATACGATAAGACAAGATTTTAAATGTTATGTAATATAGATTGTTGAAGTATTATTCTGCGAAAAATTTTATTCAACTCTGATATTTAAAATTGTGTTTATGAGTAAATCCAACGTCCAATGTAGGGCACCAGGACCGGGGCCTTACATGAAATATAAAAATTAAACAGTTTAGTTAATTTGTGAAAGATTATAAGTATTTAAAACCAATTTAAGTATTATGTAAGGTCCCGTACCCGCCAGCCCTACACTGGACGTTGGATTTAGTCATAAACTTATTTTGATACAATAGAAGCACATACAATTTGCAGCAGAAACTAAACCTTTTACATTAACCTTCTTTCTATAACTAATCTTCAATATGGATAGTCTCGTACGCACCTCCAGCTCGCCACGTCATTAACAATACCAGCATGCATACTAAAAGTCAGCTACACGCTGAATGAGTTCTAACATATCTATCTTTTCATAAAATACGATTTATAAATAAATCAGATCTTTCTAACATTCATACATAACTTATATTTAATAATTTATTCTCTACTTGTTTCTAGACCGGTCTATCAATCAATCCATAACTATTCTTGCTCTTAACCGAGCCATCCGTTCTTGCTCATAACCGAGCCGTCTATTCTTATCCATAAAAGGAACATATACTCATATCCATAGAAGGAACCACGTGTACTATCCATACAAGGAACATTATATACTATCCATAGAAGGAATAATGTGTACTATCTATATTAGGAACATTATACACTAGCTATAGAAGGAACGTGTACTATCCATACCGAGAACACTATATACTATCCATAGAAGGAACATCGTATACTATTCATACAAATAACACTATATATTATCCATAGAATGAACATATACTATCCATACAAGGAACACTATTTACCCTCCATAACTGGACCAAACAATCACACAACGTATATGTATGCATTCAATAACTACTATGTTATACAATCATCCCACATACACATACGTATTTATTAACTACCACACTTACTATCCTTAATTGGACCATATATTCATTGTATCCATTACTGTACCACCTAACCATCGTATTCATAACTGGACCACATTATCCTTTATATACATAACTGGACCACCTTATTGTAGTATCCATAATTGGACCATCTTACTGTTGTATCCATAGCTTGACCATCCTACACGTATAATAGTATTCTATCAGTCAATACATTGTATCGACCACGTTACCATAACAACATGTTCCCTAAACACAGTATGGATTTTAGTCCTTTATTATGTTCATGCATGTGCTTTCCTTTCCATTACAACACACTATCATGTCCATAAATGGAACATCTATACATATCCATAAAAGGAAAGTCTACCCATATCCATAAAAAGAACATCTTTTTATCGCATAATCACATGCATACTATTGCCCACGAGCATTTATGATGTGGACAAGTATAAGGTACTACAACCTCCCCGATGTCCACGTCATGACTTACTCACATCCTTCATACAACTATCCTTCATACAACTTTAACATAAAAGTGCTACATACATTTATTACTACTTTACCTGTTTACTGTCTCATATAAAACATGTCACATTCATCTTTGATCTTATTTCTTGAGTAGACATGCAACCCTAAAAACATTTAAAGGTAAAAAGGGGGCTAGAACTCATCTGGATCCTACTTCTTTCAGATAAAATGATAACTCCTTCCTACGACTGGACACGACTAACTGTGTAACATGTATAAATGTTAATTAACTAACCATCTAAGTCTTACTATCTAAGTTAGTAGACTAATTTAACTTAGCTAAGTGGGTTACTATTCTCAGACGCAATCGCACGGGGTCCGAATCGCAATTGCATATGTCCCCGGATCGCAATCGCATGGGTCCCCAGATCGCAATCGCATGGGTCTCTGGATCACAATCGCATGAACATGGAATCGCAATCACATATCCCCATGGAATCGCAATCGCATATCCTCATGGAATCACAATCGCATACCCCTGTAATCACAATAGCATATTCCAAGTATCGCAATTTTTTCCATTCAAATACGATTCGAGTTGGGCTCGTTTTTCTGTTACAATCTTTTTCTTCAACTAAGTTCATTACTTTTTAATTCCTTATTCCTAGAGTTAATACCATGTCAAGTTTCATGCAATATCGACTTCATTTACCCATCCTTTTGTCGGATCGAACCTTACCCGATTAACCCGAGCCTAGCCAACTAACTCATTTACTAATAAGTTCATTACCTTATCAATAATCATGACCTGATCTATCATCCTAACAAGTTTCATGCGTATCCGTACACGAAAAGTAACCTTTTTTAATAAAAACATAACTGTGATGTTTATGTTCAAAAAAACTCGAATAGCCCAAAACTATACCAAATGAGCTCTTATTTAGGAGATTCAAACGACCACAGAACCAACTCGCCAAGATCTGCAAACCCATATGCTACTCGTCACCGGAAACAGCTGCTACACTCTCTAGATAACTCCATTTTTCACTGTTATGGTTTTCTTGATAAAAACTGGACTACGGGTCCTTTGATCGAAGATCTGACTAATGAGAATCTTTGTTTATATGCTATGAACACTCTGTTTAAATTTGAGACCAATCCGACGGTTAGATCTCCTGGAATCGTTGGCTCTTTACGGGTTGCTCACTCAAAATGGGATTTGGGTTGGAATGAGGTTAGAGGTGAAGATCTTGATATGTTGCTTGTTAATTAGCTATTAAGGAGCTTAAATATCCTCCTTAAGCTTCTAGATCTAGAGATTTTAGAGAAAGGGTGGAGTGTGTGGATTATAGAGGGTTTAAGAAGTTTAATTACTCCAAGCCCATGGACCTTTGACCCATAACACCCTTTGCCCGTATCTTTCTAAGTCCATCTTTTATATCTAACCCTACAATCCAACTCTTTATTTATTTAAAATTTAAATAATAAATCTGCATAATAATAATCAATCCATTATTATTATTTTTTACAGAAAGTTCGGATGTTACATATTTGTAAATTGAAATATAAATAAAATGTTACTAACTGATGCTCTGTCATTTTAGTGAACTGAATTTTGTCGATCTATAGTATAGTAATATGTGAATTATAAAAAAATAATAGCTAGTATGGTTTGTACAAATAATTATGGAGAGTAAATATCGATAACTTAGCATAATTCGGTTGATGATGTTCATATATTTCTTAAGAAGCTTCATCATGTTCATTCTTTCAATTGTTTAGGTGAGTTCCTACATATGTTATCATTGTAAATTTTAATTGTCCAAGTTCATACATAATGGTCAAACTTTTATGCCTCGGGTGGATGTTTAAAATTTTGTTATCCCGTATAATTAATTGACTGGTTTTAATAAGCACAACCCTCTCGACTAATCTAAAATAAAATGATGTTTAATATTAGTAAATAAAAATTTTTAAATCAAAATATAAATAAAATTTACCATTCTATTAAGATATATATTGATGTACTTGTCTTTATCATTTTGGTCACATATAAGAGGCCAAAAAACAAATAAATAAATATATGCTTATTAATGTTCATCATATTAAGAATGCTTATTAACTAAATGTTCATCATATTAAAATGTTTGAGGATTTTGTGGTAGGTTACAAATAATTATAGTTATTTTAATTAGAAAATCATGAGTTTAAAAGTTGAATGTTAGTGCACGGTTTGTGATTGGTGATTTGTAGTTAAAGTATTCAAGGATAAAGTATTCGATAGCTACGGAAAAGGGGGAGTCTGTTAGTGCACGGTTTCGGTGTCCGTAGCGATCGAATAAGTTATAGGCGGTTTAGTCTTTGTATTTAATGTATATTGTACAATAGCCTATAAATAAGGAGCTCATGCTCATAATTTAGTAGAGAACTTGTACATAGTTTAAGTTATTCTCTCCATAACTTATCTCCACCATAATGTATTTACTCCATATTTATCAATAAATTATATATTTAAAGTATCGATTTCGTGTTGATGTATCGTATTAGCGGCTAGATCTTGGTCTCTATGACGTTCTCTCATTGAACAATAATATTGTCACTTCACATAAAAATAGGTTAATTAGGTGTTATGTGGCACAACTATTGTTTTTGTTTATCAGTATTAAGATTAGGATTAGGATTACGAAAATACAACATTAATAACAACCATACTCAATAAAAATCTCACCTATAGCAAGGCTTTTAGTAGGGTTTGAGGAGGATAAAATATAAAACCATACATCTATTCTAAGGAACGTAGTCACATAGATATTATTTCTAGAGAGACCATTGGCTCTAGAAAAGACCTACATCAAAAGGCACGACATACAAAATAAATAGTGCTAGCGTGGTAGTTGTAGTTTCAAAATTGCATAAACATTGTTATACCAAAAATTGTATAATTATATATCATTAGTACACTACCAAAAATAGGAACATGGTACCCAAGTATAATAGTAGTAGTCGAAACATTAAATGGATTCGCCATCGGCACAAGGCTAACACTACTAATAATCTATGCATTAATTTTTTTATGGTTAATTTACTAAACTATATATATATGTGTGTGTGTTAAATTGTAAGGATAATATATATCATTCACTTTCAAATATAATAAAGTTTAACATATTTAGTTTCTTGAATTTTTTATTAGGTGTTGGTGCATAAATGTCAGTAGTTCATATGTCTAATGTCTGTAATCGAGTCTGTAATATTGTTTATGTATTTGTTTGTTTAAAGCGAAGTTGTTGACAAGTTCGCTTAGGCGAACTTATTAAACAAGCGAAGTTGTTGACATGTTCGCTTAGGCGAACTTGTTAACCAAGCGAAGTTATTGACAACTTCGCCTGAGGCGAAGTTGTCGTGTATTTATATAGGTTACGGCTGGTTGTTCAAGTAGTTCGTGTAAGTCAGTTATTGTTCGTGAGTCAAGTGACGTGAGGTCGAGAGTCTGTAACTGTGATTATATCACGTGTTGAGTTATTAATATAACGGGTGTTTGTTCGTATCGTATTCGTGTGTTCGTGTGTTTGAGTTCTACGTCCGTAACGATCTACACAGGGATTCCGCACCTGTGTATATCGGGATATCTCGTGTGATCCGTCCAGGGAACCTACAATTGGTATCAGAGCATTTGCTCGATTGTGTGGTTCGGGATATTCACGCGGGTGTAGAATTCGTCCCGTTTCGACTTTTCGCGGGACGTGTTTTCGGTGTTTTTGCTCATTCTAACCTCCTACCAGTGTGTTCAAGCCTTTAAACCGTCAAAAACCTCGTTAAAATCCGTTTTACAGATCTGCAGAAACTGTGTTGTTCGTCAGGCGAAGTTGTTGTTCATCAGGCGAAGTTGCCGTCAGGATACGTAGGGTTTCGGCGAAGATATAAGGAGAGGCGAAGTTATTCACAACTTCGCCTACTTTTTCAAGTTCGCCTAACTCAGCGAAGTTCTCTTCAAGTTCGCCTACTTCCTAAGTTCGCTCACCCTAAGCGAAGTTATTCTCAACTTCGCCCAGTCACGCGAATTTAAGAAAGATCCAGCGAAGTTATTACTTAAGCGAAGTTATTCTTAACTTCTCCTACAGTACTTTATTAAATAAAAAAAAAATTTATTTTTCAGGTTTCTTCTCTTCAAGAAGGATGTCGTCGATCAACATCTCGGAGCTTGTAAAGATGGAAGTTGAAGCGGGGTCAGCTACAAAGGCCCCAAGGTTGCTGAAGGGAACCGATTTTGTCGCATGGAAGGATCAGTTCATCCAATATGTAAAGTACCAGGATGCGAAAATGTGGGTGTGCATCCAAGATGGCTATATTCCACCTGTAATGGAGTACGAAGGTAGGGACCAGATCAAAAAGTACAATAAGATGGAAGAAGAAGAGAAGAAGATGTATGAGGCCGAGAGCAAGGCCCATGCTGCAATCACAATGGCTCTTCCACAGGAGATCCTCCATACATTCAGAAAATACACATCAGCTAGAGAGCTTTGGGAAGCTCTTGAGAACAGATTTGAAGGGAATGTAGGAATTCGAGCTTCAAAAATCAAATTGCTCAAAACTAAGTTTTCCGTCTTCAAATTTTTGAAGAACGAATCTCTAGATGATATTATCACCCGATATTATCATCTAATGACTGAGCTGAGCAACTATTCTATTTCCTACCGAGAAGAAGAAATAGTTGAGAAGCTTCTCGATGCCCTCCCACCAAAATGGGAGATGTATACTATACTGATGAGGGAAGACAAGGACTTCCCTACTTATGATCTTGAAACCACTGTCAACAAGCTCAGAACTTTTGAGCTTAATATGGTAAGAAAAGAAACATCTATGGATCAGGTTCAAGATCCAGGCATGTACGGTGCTAAAGTAAACTCCAATTCAAGTTCAAAGACTGATTCTGCCGCCTACTACACGAAGGGCGAGTCGGGTGCCAAGTCTTCACAGGAGGGGCATGTGTCAGTAAACTCAAATGGGGATGTTTGCTTTGTAGCCGGTGGATCAAGTGGTACTAAACAGACAGCAAGCCAGAGTAGTGGCTCTTCAAGTTCTTCAAGCAATAACTACTCTAAGATGCCAATGAGCGTCAAATCTGCTGAAGAGCAGTTTGGCCTCTATGCTTCGTTTATTGCTTCATATGAGAACTATATCCAAGGGAAGGTTGTTGATCCAGCGATGCTGGATGAAGACTATGACCAAATAGATGCTGATGATATGGAAGAGATGGATCTGCAATGGCAGATGGCCATGATTGTGAGGAGGGTGAAGAGGTTTATGAGGAAGACAGGGAGAAAGTTTGTTGGTGGCAGGCCTGGGTTCGACAAGACTAAGGTGAGGTGCTATAACTGTCAACAAAACGGCCACTTTGCTAAAGAGTGCAGAAACGAGAGAGTTGAACGTGGTCAAGGCAGGTCTGCACAGTACAATGGGAGTAGTAAAGATTTCAGTGCCATGATGTCTAGAGAAGCAGGTGAATACAACTGGAACCTGCATTCGGATGAAACTTTTGAGCAGGCAAATATGGCTAAGGTTGAGAATGAAGAATGTGAGAAGGTCACCGGAGAAGTGAAAGCTACTGGAGAGGAAAAAGCTTTCATGGCAGATCTCAAGGACCAGTCCTCCGAGGTATGTTCTAAACCTATATGTACTAAATGTGAGAACTTGTCTGAGCAACTTGCTACCATAACTGATCAGTATGTTCGTTTAGATGCTGAATTTAAAACTCTTAAAGAAGATCATCACTTTATGAAAGCAAGAGAGAACAGTTACAAAATTAAAATAAAAGCGTGTGAAAAAGATGTTAAATGCTTAAAAACAAAACTTGCTGAAAAAATTGAAGTGATAGATCTAAGTTATGAGGTTTTGGAAGAAAAGACCAAACTTATTGCTGAACGAGAAA
The DNA here is from genome assembly GCF_021521415.1 of Bidens hawaiensis. NCBI lineage: Eukaryota > Viridiplantae > Streptophyta > Magnoliopsida > Asterales > Asteraceae > Bidens > Bidens hawaiensis. The sequence goes on from NW_027495241.1 coordinate 80,780, forward strand.
AACAGATTGCTGACCACCAGGTGAAAGTGGTGGAACTGAACCGAAAACTTGAGCAGTTCAGAAATTCCTCAGCTATTCTTGATCACCTTGTTAGTGATCAAGGTACCTCTACGAAGAGGGGAGGAATTGGTTATCACGAGGTTCCACCACCTTATAACCACAATTATACTTATAACCCTAGTGTTCTGAAATCTGTTGATTTTGAAGTTCCTCAGACAGTTCCAATCAAGGTTACGAGTAAAGAACCAAGTGTTAGTAGTGGCGAAACGAGTTCTCCTGTTTCAAGTGTGAAAATTTCTGTTACGAGTCCAGTCTCATCAGATTCGGATAAGTTGTCCGAATCGGGTAAGACAAAAGAGAAGGTAGTGTTACCCACTGGTGGAGAAAAAGATAAAACTTATAAAAAGAGTACTCCACTCAACCCGTACGTCCCACCTTATGTGAGACGAACGGCCGGTAACACAGCCTCGACATCCAAAACAACCATTGAAAAGAAAATGGAGCATAGGTGTTGTTTTAGGTGTAATAAGTTAGGACATCTTGTTGCAGATTGCCCTCTGACGCCGAGATTCAGAGGTGTGAGGCCTATTAAAACTGTGCATAAGCCTAATGGTATTTTTAATACTGCTAAAAATGAAAACCCTTCAAAGTTCCGAAATGTAACTAATTCAGGTTTTCACAGAAACAAACCTCAGTTTAACAATGCTAATAACCAAACCGCAAGATATAATACTTTCAATACACATAGGTTTGGAAGGCCTCACACTCAATTTCCAAGGAGATATCCTAATGGGGCTTACAGAAATTATACGAATACTAACGGTGAAAAGCCAAAGTTCGGGATGTATAGATCCAAGACCAATTGGTCTTGGGTCCCAAAATTCTAATCTTTTGCTTTATTGTGCAGGAACAGTTGAACAGGGCTGCCCACAATCTTTGGATAGTAGATAGCGGCTGTTCCCGGCACATGACGGGTAACAAATACTTGTTGCATGACTTAAAACCTGTTCAAGGAGCGAGAGTTAGCTTTGCCGGTGAAAGTGGAGGCAAAATTACTGGAAGAGGAACGGTGTCCAATGGAAAAATGACTCTTGAGAATGTGAACTTTGTAGAAGAGTTGAAGCACAATCTGCTGAGTGTGTCGCAGATTTGTGATAAGGAGTACACTGTTCATTTCACGAAGAATGAGGCGATCGTGTTGAAGCCTGGTTTTCAGATACCAGACGAGTGGATAGTGATGAAAGCTCCACGTGATACAAATACTTATGTGATGGATATGAGGTCTACTGAAATGGCCACGGAAGAATCATGTTTAATGACGAAAGCAAGCGAATCGGAATCCGAACTGTGGCACAGGAGGATGGGGCACATTCATCTTCGGAAGATGAACCACATTGTCAGGAATGGACTTGTGATGGGCGTTCCCTTGAAAAGTTTTAACTTTGAAGACAAATGTATAGCATGCAAGAAGGGAAAGCAACACAAGAAATCCCATCTCACCAAGAAGGTCAACTCTATTGCCAGTACTCTAGAACTGCTTCACATGGATCTCTTCGGTCCCGTGAATGCAAAAAGTCTAGGAGGTACTTCTTACTGCTTGGTGATCACTGATGACTACTCGCGATATTCGTGGGTATATTTTCTGAAATCGAAAGATGAGACGGCTCAAATGGTGAAGAATTTGATTACCAAAGTTGAGAACGTCATGGGTAAAACAGTTAAGTTCATCAGAAGTGACAATAGAACAGAGTTCAAGAATTTTGAGATGGAGATCTTCTGCCTTCAGAGAGGGATTGAACACCAATACAGCGCTCCTTATACACCGCAACAGAATGGAGTGGCTGAAAGGAAGAACAGAACGTTAATTGAAGGAGCCAGAACTATGCTGGCTGATTCGAAGCTTCCTGTGGTGTTTTGGGCTGAAGCTGTTGCTACAGTCTATTATGTCCTGAACAGAGTCTTAACGGTTAAGAGGCTTAATAAAACGTGTTACGAGCTTATGCATGGGAGAAAGCCCAATTTGAGTGGTCTTGAACCATTCGGGTCCCCTTGTTCGATTTTGAAGACAAATTCTAAATTTGGTGAAATAGCCGATGAAGGAATCTTAGTCGGTTATGTTGTTGGGACTCCTAACAGATGTGTCTTCAATACATCGACCATCAAGGTTGAGGTGGTGTGTAACACCGACATCACAAGTTACCAACCGCCAAAACCAAGCAACGGACCTGCTGAGTTTTTCGACTATGTTAAACTCTTCAAGTCTTTTAACGTACCGTTTTTGGATATTACTGAAGAAGAAGAGAGAGTTGCAACGAAGATGATCCTTGATGAGGAAGACATTCTATTACAAAGACAGCTGATTGATAAATGTCAACCTTCCTCATCAAACACTATCGGTACCCCCTGCTGCCTCGACTGAAGAAGAATTTATCAATCCATTTCACTCTCAGCATGAAACAACCATTGACGAGCTCTCTTCTAAGTTGGAAGACAATTTGCATGTCGGTTCTGTACCAACCACGAGAATTCATAAAGATCACCCTTTGGAGAATGTGATTGGTGATGTGTCCTCCGGTGTACAAACTAGAAGTAGCTTGAATGAGCACACCTGTGTTTATACAAGCATTAAGGAGACAGGAATAATCGATGAATGCCTGTACACCTGCTTTATAAGCCAGATTGAACCAAAGAATTATCAAATGGCTTTAAAGGACAGCTCGTGGGTCGAAGCCATGCAAGAAGAGTTGGCTCAATTCGAGAAGATGGAAGTTTGGACTTTGGTTGAAAAACCAAAGAATGTGCATGCTATAGGCACAAAATGGGTGTTTAAGTGCAAGAGAGATGATAAGGGGATCATTATAAGGAATAAGGCGAGGCTAGTCGTTAAAGGTTTTAATCAACAAGAGGGGATTGATTATAATGAAGTGTTCGCTCCTGTCGCCAGGTTGGAAGCCATAACATTGTTTTTGGCGTTTGCTGCTTATGAAAAGATGAAGGTATTTCAGCTAGATGTGAAGAGTGCGTTTTTGAATGGGAAAGTTGATGAGGTTGTGTATGTTGAGCAACCTCCGGGTTTTCCTGACCCAGACTTTCCAGATCACGTGTACAAATTGAGCAAGGCGTTATATGGATTACATCAGGCACCTCGTGCCTGGTATTCAACTTTATCAGATTACTTGCTCGAAAATGGTTTTGAAAGAGGGAAAATTGATAGCACGTTGTTCTTCAAAAGAGATGGAAGCGACTTCCTGCTAGTGCAAGTCTACGTGGATGACATTATATTTGCTGCATCAAAAGTCTCCATGTGTCAAGATTTTGAGGCCGTCATGAAGAAAAGGTTTGAAATGAGTGCTATGGGTGAACTAACTTTCTTTCTAGGATTGCAGGTTGATCAGAAGAAGGACGGGATGTTCATTCATCAGACGAAGTATGTTCATGATGTGCTCAAACGCTTCAAGATGGAGGACAGTTCTCCATATGAAACTCCAATCTGCGTCAATCACAAATTGGGTGCTGAGTCAGACGGTGATGCAGATGTGGACCCAACTCAGTATCGGGCTATTATAGGTTCTTTAATGTACTTAACTGCTTCTAGGCCTGATATAATGTTTGCTGTTTGTCTTTGTGCTCGTTTTCAGGCAAACCCAAAGGAATCTCACATGAAAGGTGTGAAGAGGATCTTGCGGTATCTCAAGGGCAAACCGAAGCTGGGGTTGTGGTACCCGAGAGGAGGAGACTTGGAGCTAGTCGCCTACACGGATTCTGATTATGGAGGGTGCAATCAGAGTCGAAAGTCTACAACTGGAGGATGTCAGTTTCTTGGTGGCAGATTGGTGTCGTGGCAATGCAAGAAGCAGACTTCAGTCGCAATTTCAACCTGTGAGGCAGAATACATGGCAGCATCCAACTGCTGCTCTCAGGTTCTTTGGATTCAACAACAGTTGCGCGACTATGGTCTGAATTTCTTACTTACTCCTATTTGCATTGATAACACAGCTGCTATCTCAGTAACTAACAATCCCGTGAAACACAGTAAAACTAAACATATTGACATACGTCATCATTTTATACGGGATTGTGCTGAGAAGAAACTGATTGTTCTTGAAAAGGTGGATACGCTTGATAATTTCGCTGATTTATATACTAAAGCGTTTGACAAATCCAGATTTCAAAACCTTATTGAACTAAATGGGATGATCAATCCCGAGTAACCATGCTTTTTATGCAAAAAAAAAAACGTCACTATCGCTTAAAATTATGTCAGTTACCTTAGTTTGAAGGACATGTCTTAGGATATGTTTGGTCCTCATTTCTACTTGTAGAATATAAGGATAGCCATTAACCAGATGACTGACAGTGACCGGGGCGGTTTATAATGAGTTTTCATTCTTTCGCTGAAAAGTTAGTCGATCATACTTATTTATAAGGACACATACTAGTATGTGGTCGGTCCAGCTGATCCATTGGATCTTCGGGATAGCCGTTTACCTGAAGACTTTGTTTTGGTCGGGGCGATTAATGTTAAATTTTTTTAAAAAAAGGGGAAATGAAATTACTTTTCAAGTCTACTACTTCGTAAGAAGTTCATTTGCTATGTTTAACAGAAAATTGATCCAACCTTGGAAAATGATAGTTATACTGATTCTGTGTGCTTAACTAGTGAAGTTATTAGGCTTAAAAGGCTTTAGAACAGTCATTGTATGTCATGGTAACTTTTTAATGGTGCGTAAAAGTAGATGTGATACAAACTAAATTTACTTGATTTTACGTGGAAACTCCTTATGAGTTTTGCATGTCTTCATATATATCTTTCCGAATGATAGGCAGAAAAGCGATTACCCAGTCATACACGAGCCCGTAAGTGTTCTGATTCCCGTGAAGATAGCGTTTCAAGAAACTGCAGTGATCCAGATTCGGGACTTGCAGTTGGTTACTACTCTGAAGTCTATGTAAATTTGTGAGTTATGTAAAAAAAAAAAAAAAAACTTATGAGTTATTGAAACATTCTAGAGATGAAAGTGTCAAGACTTCTCAATCTTAGAGTAAGAAGAAGAACGGGAAACAGATGAAGAGTACTTACAACTTAATCAGACACTATGGGTCGAAGTCAATTCGGGGTGACTTGGGGAAAGCCAAATACGCTTTGAGAATAGATAGGAGGCATCAAAACCTCTGAGTTATTGCCCACTTAAATTTTGAGGCTTAATCGAACCTAACTCGTATCACAGACACGATGAAAACCACTTTAAGTTATACCTGCTTACAACCTGTCTCTATATGTCATAATACAGCTAAACACGGATCTATGTGACAGTCACGTAGTTAGTATGATTCCTGTTCGGATCTTTTCTAAAACGTGGTAGTCCCTAACTAGACTGAAATTTGATCCCTTATACTTTAAATTTTTAAAGTTTTTGTACTTAGATAGTTTTATGATTTTTTAACTGGTTACATAGAATTGATCATGTCATTTATTTCTTAAAGGGAAGTTTTAAAGAGTTAATTGAAAAATGTTCAAATTATAAGGTTTGATTTTGTAAATATAGGCAATGTTGTTAAACAGGCGAAGTTGTGAATAACTTTGCCTAGGCGAAGTTATCCGTAACTTCGCCTGTATAACTCCGCCCCTATATAAAGGATTTTAAGGGTCAACAGTGTTCATTATTCAAAATCAGCGAACTTATTCATCTTTTCCGGCGAACTTATCCAAGATTTTCCGGCGAACTTGTGTTTATTCCGATTCCGAGTTATTTTTTTCCCAGATTTCATACCGATTCAAGGTTCGAGATGCAATTATATCATATCATCAATGTACAAGGGCATTAATCTTAGGTCGTTTCGACCCGGTTATTAACCTCGAATCGTCGGCCATTCAACCGATTTTCAAAAACTTGTTTTTACGTGTTAAGAACCACTTTGATCGTCTAGATAACCTTAACATCATGTTTTCCGGATTCCTTAATCACGAAATCATCAACTGCACGTTGTTCCATAATCCTTACTGTCGCCGATTCAGATTCAGGCGAACTTAAGGTTTAGGCGAAGTTATCCGTAATTTCGCCTGAGGCTTATCTTCGCCTGAGGCGATGTTGTCATTAACTTCGCCTGAGGCGATGTTGTGATGAGGCGAAGTTAACATTAACTTCGCCTAGATCAATTTTACTGAATGTTAAATAGACGAACTTAAAGCTGAAGCGAAGTTGTTCCCAACTTCGCCCCACCTTTAACTTCGCCTATAAAAAGTTTATCACAACTTCGCTCATGGTAACAAAGCGAACTTGTGCTAAGTCTTAATGTTTAACTAACTTGGTTCGTTTGTTGCAGATATGGCCGCAGTAGCTGGTGCTGGAGGTGCAGGAGGAGACGACGGTGACAATCAGAGGCAATTTTTCCCGGGTCACAATATGTACATCACCCTTGACCCGGAAGCGAGCGGCGTTGAGGATTACCGCGAGATTATTACTTTCCTCATACGCTCGAGGATTTTTCATGCTATCACGACGACTCTGCCGATATCCTTACCAAATATCGAAGACTTTTGGCAGACGGTAGAATACGATTGTCGTATTGAGCCCCCGGTCATGCGAGCGACTGTGAATAATCAACAGGTTCAGTTCAATTCTGAACAGATTCGGGTGGCGTTACGGTTTGGAGAAGAGACGAGGGACGACCCAACTGAGTTTGTGGCTCCGTTTCGTGATGTAGCGTTTCTCCGAATGGGCTATTCTGGTCTATTAGGCGATACACAGAGACGGAAGGGTTTTCTGCTTGATCAGTGGAAGGCGGGCACTGACGGTATGGGTGCGACCATGCAGTCCGCAATGACTGCACTGACTTACAATAAACGCTATAGTTTTAGTCAGATGGTCTTTTACGAGATTGACAGACAGAGGAGGGCGATGGCTCGTGAGCGGTTCATTATGTATCCACGTTTCATCCAGATGATAATGAACCATGTGGCTCCGAATCTACCTCAGAGACGATCGATCAGATACGTGGAGTCTGTGAGCAAGCGTATCTTCGCTCAATGCCGCACTTCGAGTGCGAGGAGCAAGCCTGAGCTGCGTCCAAGGCATACTCCACTGTTTGGGTTTTTAATCAACCCAGAGTATGTTCCTGCTGGTGGGGACGAGTTCAGAGATCCTCAACCGCGACAGGCAAGAGCAACTCAAGCTGCATCTGCTGTGCCTGTTGTGACGGCTGAGGAGAATATTGATCTTGATGAAGTATTTGGTGGTCAAGATTACTTTGATATGGACCGAGTTGGTCCGCTGGAAGAGGTGCAGGTCTCTGCTGCACAAGGTTCGGGTGTGAGTGTTACTAGAGCAGCAACGTCGATGGCTGACTCAGATTTGGATGAGATCATGAATGAGGGGAGACGGTTGATGGTGTCTCGAGAGAGAACGTTTGGGAAGAGAAAGAGAACGGAGGATGATGATGAGTCAGAAGAGGAAGAAGATATACATAAGCTGATACGACGTTCAAGACGGGAAAGGACAGGTGCAGGTATGGGAGCTGGAGAGACTTCAAGGATGGTACGTTTCGCTCCGGCTGCACTGTCTGGTATGTCTATCGTTCCTACTTCTGTACAGGTTACAAGTATAAGCACTGCGGATGTTCCCGTGGTGGCTACATCATCTGCTGGCATTCCATCTACCACTACTATCCAGATATCGACTCCGGAGATTGTGTCTCTACCACCTCCAACGCTTACTCAGTCGGTGGTTGCTGCACGATTTGTAGAGTCAACGGTCGTCACTACTGCAGGGTTATCAGGTATGGTACCACCTGCGGTTACGCCTGCTTCTGATGTCTCGCCTACGCCTACTTCAGACTCAGAGAGAATAGCTTCACTAGAGCGGATCGTGGCAGCGCAATCTGTGACTATTCAACGCCTAGTAGAAGAAAATCAACTACAGTCATCCCTTCTGGTTGAGCATGGGAAAATTATAGATGCCTTGAAGGAGTTCTTGGCATCTCAGGGGGAGATGAGCTGTAAAGGCGACGAGCTCAGGACGAAGAAGAGAAACGACAGAGACAATGATCCCAATGCATCGAAAGATGCAGGTGGTGAGCTGCCAAGAACTTCTCAAGCTCTTAGTACTTCCACAGCTGAGGGGGAGTCTGCCGACGCGGCTGGTGGTGATGATGACGTGATTGATGCGTTGAAAGAACTAGATGATGATATGTTCAGCGATGATATATTGTTTGATGAGGATGTGCTGCCGAGTGATGTGATTGAGAAGATCGGTGAGCAGATTGAGATTGAGAATGAGATTGAGGAAGGAGAGATAGTAGAGGAAAATGTCGAACATGACATTCCAGAGGTTGAGAAGGCCGATTTGGGTGATCAGACGGCAGTTGAAGATACTGAATGGGAAGAACAGCCAAGGTGGAAGGAAAGATACGCTCAATGGTTCGTCAAAACGAAGAAACCGGCAGTCCCTACAATGTTCAAAAAGAGTTACAATATTAAGGGCTATGCTGAAGCAAAGAAAGGGATTATATGCTGGATTTATGATGAGCAGTTGCGGCTCTTCGTGATTAAACGATATGATGGAGTTCAGTACCTTAGAAGAATGTTGAGATCGTTAAACACACTGCCTGAATGTGAGGTTAAAGACTTAGCCAGATTGGGGTTGATCAATCGAAGTGATGATAATATGGCTAGAGTCATAGGGAAAATCGTATGGAAAGAGAGCATAAAGGAAAAGAAGTTTGAGCTGTTGAAACCACAGAAAGGGAAACTTGTTGAAGACAAGGATAGAGGTTTGAGAGCTGATGGAAAGCCTTGGATGGTTATGAAGTATAAACCAATCCGGTGCCTTAAAGAAGTACCGATGAAGCTTATGCCCAAGGATGTGCTCAAAGACCTAAAGTGGTGGTTCGTTGATTGTGAGACAGCGGAGGCAGTGATGGAAGATGAGGATGAACAAGAGATCCTTAGAGTTTACGATCCGATGCATCTTGTTAACTTATCGCAAGCTGATCTGAAGATGCTTAACGAGAAAAAGATCTTTTATATTCCTGCTTGGAAGGATGAAGCAAGGAAATATCAAAGGGTTGTGTCGGTGTGCGTTAGAGAAGGAGTGCACGCTTGAAGTTACAGGATTACGAGACAAGAGCTGAAAGATCAAGATATGAAGCTACTGCCAAGGGGGAGTCTGTTGGTGCATAAATGTCAGTAGTTCATATGTCTAATGTCTGTAATCGAGTCTGTAATATTGTTTATGTATTTGTTTGCTTAAAGCGAAGTTGTTGACAAGTTCGCTTAGGCGAACTTGTTAACCAAGCGAAGTTGTTGACAAGTTCGCTTAGGCGAACTTGTTAACCAAGCGAAGTTATGGACAACTTCGCCTGAGGCGAAGTTGTCGTGTATTTATATAGGTTACGGCTGGTTGTTCAAGTAGTTCGTGTAAGTCAGTTATTGTTCGTGAGTCAAGTGACGTGAGGTCGAGAGTCTGTAACTGTGATTATATCACGTGTTGAGTTATTAATATAACGGGTGTTTGTTCGTATCGTATTCGTGTGTTCGTGTGTTTGAGTTCTACGTCCGTAACGATCTACACAGGGATTCCGCACCTGTGTATATCGGGATATCTCGTGTGATCCGTCCAGGGAACCTACATTAGGGATTGTTTCGGTTCTTTTGTGGAACTTAAATTTGATTGTTACGGGTTAAAAGTTGGTAAATAAATTGTTTTGTACAAATTAACAACATTTGGCTTAAATTTGTTTCAGGTAAGAAAGGGGTAATCTAAAGATTTTTAGAATTTTGAGAATGCAAATAGACTTATCGTCAAACTTGTTACGGGTTCACATTTTGACTTAAAATGTGAAACAAATGAAAGTTAGAATTTTAAATGTGACGGAGTTTCAAAATTATTTTTAAGGACATATTTGAAAATAGTCAAAATATTTGGGATTCTATTGAGTATTTTTCCCATGACTATTAAAATTTAAGAAAGAATGACTAACGCTTTAGATATGTCACCTCCAGGCCTATCAATGCTTCTAACTAATGTTTTCAGACCCGGCTCGGACGTTGACCCGGACGTCTTATCGGGTAATAAGCCGGACCAACCCGGTAGGGCGGACCGGTATTTGACCCGGATGATATCATAATTAATTTAAATATATATATTTTATATATATTAAAGAAAACAATTTTCATTGAGTATCAAATACATTATAATCCAAAAATCTAAATCATACGTTACAATCTTAGTCACAAAACATTGATATGTAATTTTTTTAAAGTACACATGTAACATGTTTAACCAAGTTTTTGTATTAGAAATTAAAATTTTAAAAACAAGAAAATAAAACGACTACACACATTAAAATAAGTTTATGATTAACTTTAATGAAATTACAATTTACAAGATAGAAAGTGCAACTTAGTAAAAATACAATACTTACTAACCTAAATAATGTTCAGGAAACGTTTATGCGCATTCCATTCTTTTCACCTCTCAACTTGAAACCCTAATTATACACACAACCGCCACCCATTCTTTCCTCCTCTCAACTTATAGAATCAAGAAAATTTATCCAACATCTTTGCCATATCTTCATAACAATTAATTATGTAAATCCGAAATTGTCCGAATTGCCGGAAAATAGAATGATTATTGCCGGTATATGAACCGAAGTGAGGTGGAACGAAGCAGAGAGAGGCGGAAGAATGATGCTTTTGAATTTTCTTTTTAGAATGAATTTTCATTAAAGTTTATGATTTACTTTAATGAAATTACAATTTACAAGATAGAAAGTGCGACTTAGTAAAAATACAATACTTACTAACCTAAATAATGTTCAGGAAACGTTTATGCGCATTCCATTCTTTTCACCTCTCAACTTGAAACCCTAATTACACACACAACCGCCACCCATTCTTTCCTCCTCTCAACTTATAGAATCAAGAAAATTTATCCAACATCTTTGCAATATCTTCACAACAATTAATTATGTAAGTCCGAAATTGTCTGAATTGCCGGAAACTAGAATGATTATTGCCGGTATATGAACCGAAGTGAGGTGGAACGAAGCAGAGAGGGGCGGAAGAATGATGCTTTTGAATTTTCTTTTTAAAAAAAGCATTTTACTGGTTGAACCGACGGTTCACCGGCTCCGGTCCAGCCACCAACCGCAAAACCGTGCAGAGTTTATAGAAAACGGGTTAATGTTGTGAACCGGACCGGTGTGTCAACCGGGTCTTGGTCGGACCGGTCGGACCGGTCGAACCGGCCGGTCGGGCCGGGTTTCAAAACACTGCTTCTAACTTTTAAATTTGAAACATTTGTGTCAGCGTTGAATTTTTCTTATATAGTGATTAGGAAGTTGTGTGTGAATCATGTCATACAAAATTATGCAAAAGTGAAGCGAAACATTCACAAAATTGAACGGGTTAACCTGTTGTTGTTTTTATTGACATTACGGTAAGATCGAGAAACCCCCTCACACTTATCAAAATCTTTTTCATTGTGTAGCTCAAAACTATTATTATATGAGAAGTATTCTCTGAAATTGGTACATAACAAAAATTCTTTCAATTATACAAATATGATACTAATAAGGAAATTTATAATAGATGGAGTGTTTTTGGGTATGTTTTTGAACGTGCATTATTTTTTTTTTATTAAGTTCATTTGTTTGGAAAAAGTCATTTTTTTATATAAATAAAATCAATTTATGTAGAATGTTACAAACATAACATAAATGCAATACATTTTTTCATATATGTTATGTATTGTTTTATTTATAACTAGGGTATATCCCGTGTTACAAATGGGTGGAAAAACATGTCAACAAATATAATAAATTTAAACAACACAAGCAACACAAAACTTCTTCAAATTTTCGAACCAAAACGTTAACCATTTACATTGTCTAGATATTAAAAGTTAAAAGTTACAATAAGTTAATGTACATCGAACAACCAAAAAACATCAATAAAAGATATAAATATGTTCTTTCATATTAAGCAACCATCAACTTCTTCAAACATTCTACCAAAAGAAACTCATTTAGCTTCACCACCTGAAAATATAATAAAACAATAGCATCAAAATTAAATATACCATAATAACATATTTAATAACGAGTAACATTTGAACATTAATAAAGTTGTTTTTATTAAATTGTTGTTTTTATTAAAACAAACTAACATACAACAACAAACAAAGTAAAATGACAACATAAAACATCTTTCTAACTTAAACTATTATACCAAAAATATATATCAATAAAAACCATTTGTGGTTGTCATTTTATACCTAACAAATTTGTTATTCTTTTAAAACAACCCGTTTTGAAATATTTTCAAAATAGTTGCAAAATTTAAAAAAAAATTGAATTAGTCAACTTCAAAAAATTATGAATTTTTTTTTATTTTTAAACAATTTTGCAACAAACTTTTAAATCACTGACATTAATATTTTGTTAAACTTGCAGAACATAAAATTGTTTTACAATAAATGAATTTTCAAATAACTTTGTAAAGATTAAAAAAAATTATGTTGACTTTGAAAATATTTAAAGGTGAAAAAATATGTTACAAAAATATATATACCATATATACATGTATTTTAATAAAAAAATATATTAAAAATGATTAAATTGATTGTTATATTTAAATGAGAATATTATTAAACATATTACTAATGAACGTATATGAATATCCCGTACAAACAGAAAATGTAATAGACACGTATTTAAGATATTGACATTTTTTGTTGAGTATATATTAGGAAAATGAATTAAATTAGAATATATTAAATGGTTATTTAAGTTATAAATTTGTTTGTCAAAATTTCTGTAACTATCAAAACTAAATAGTCGGCCCACAATATTAAAGGAAGTTATTAAATTTAAAAATTTTAGAAAACACCGAACCATATTATAGTCAATTCCAAAAGTAAATAAATAAATTATAGTCAACTTATTTATTTGAAATTCGAATTACTAATTTGAATACACGTAAAACATAATATATAAATAATGAATTTCAACTTTATTATATGATTTGATTAAATTAGAATAAAATAAAGTTGTATTTAACTTATAAATCTGTTTACCAAAATTGTAAAACGAAATTTGTTATAATTAAATGTCCTAAATACAAAAAATATTACAAAAATCATGGCATAATGTAATCTTGAAATTATTAGTTTTTTTAATCGATCCATAATTAATATTATTTTATTACTGTCAATGAAATCTGCATTCAATTTTGTTAGAAACCCAATATCATTAATTATGACATTTATGTCTAATTATAAATTGATCAAACAAATAGGATAGGAAAATTTTCAAAATTGGAAACTAATAAACATTATAATATTGACAATGGAAACCAAAATTTTCCATAACCAACTGTAATATATCATTTTTTAAAATTCAAATTCAAATAATATTTCGATTTTTTATAGTGTATTAATTGTTACAGTTTCCATAACCAAATGATGCACCCATTTGTATTAATTGTGACATTTATGTCTCATTATACATTGGTCAAACACAAAACATGGAAAGTGTGAAAATTAGGAACTACTCAAAACTTAATCTTACTATTGGAGATTAACAATAATATTGACAGTTGAGAAATATTTTTTGAAAATGCAAAAAATTTACATACATACATAAATAATAACAAAAATATACATCAATATTAAACAAAAATACATGAATAATAAAAAAATATACATCAATATTAAACAAAAAATAAGAAATCTTATCAAAAAATCCTAAATCAATGAAATTAACTATATCAAGTTGAAGAAATAACCTGAAATGAGAAAATTAAATATTAATATAGAAGATTTGAATTATGTAAACAAATATTCTAATTGATAACCGGAATATCTGAATCGCGTTACTGGAAAAACGAAATAGGGAAAATCTCCATTGTATCATCGATTTTGATATAGAACCTAAAGAGATTATAAGAACATCATATAATAATTAATATAAATAAAAACAAAAACGAAAAAACAAAAATCTTACCATAAACTTTACCGGAAAACCTTACCGGAATACCGTAATAACTTCAAAATATCAATTTAATATTGGATTTTGATATACAACCTAAAGAGATTATTACAAAATCATATAACAATTAAAATAAATATAAAACCATATCGGAAAACCTTACGGGAAAAAGATATAACATTGTCGGAAAATCATATAACATTGTTGGCCATTAGCTTATAATATATAACCTTACCGGAAAACGATTAATCCCGATCTACATTACCGGAATATAGAAGATGATGGATGTTGGAGTTAGTAAGCCGAAAGAGAGATATAGAGATTAAAATGATTAAGGTGAAATCTTAAGGTTTAAATATAGCGTGTGAGATAATTTGGCAATAATAGGAAAATAAATAGATGACTTGACATGTGGCATTGATGTGGAGAGGATAGTTGAATGACTTGTAGAAAATTGATGTGGAAAAGCTAGTTGAATGACATGTGGACTATATGTTTTGTTTTAATACTATTTAAAAATTTTATTGTTTAGAATATCCCATGTGTTACATATGTTCTAAATTTATTTACATTAAGAGAAAATTACTGTTTGCGTCCCTGTGGTTTGAGGGTGGAGTCACATTAAATCCCCGAGAAATTTGAACTGGTTGAATCCCTGTGGTTCAAAAAATAAACAGGATGAATCCCTGCTGTTAAACTTCCATCCAAATAAAACCTGAAATTACCAATATGCCCTTTTATAAGTTTCATATGAGTACATGTGGTTTGTGGCCATGCTAAGTTTTAGTCCCTCGTTATAAATTTCCATCCAAACTACTTTTTAAACAAAACTAATTAAACCGAACTACTTTTTCAACAAAACTAATCGAAGCGAACTACATTTTTTAACAAAATTAATCAAACCGAACTACTTTTTCAACAAAACTAATTGAACTGAACTACTTTTTTAACAAAACTAATCGAACCGAACTAGTTTCTCAACAAAACTAATCAAACCAAACTACTTTTTTAACAAATCTAATCGAACCAAACTACTTTTTTAACAGAACCAAACTACTTTTTTAACAAATCTAATCGAACCAAACTACTTTTTTAACAGAACCAAACTACCTTTTTAACAAATCTAATCGAGCTGAACTAATTTTTTAACAAAACTAATCGAACCGAACGAGTTTTTCAACAAAACTAATCGGGCCGAGTAGTTTTATTAACAAAAACTAATCGAGCCAGATCGAGCTAAACTACTCTTATAATAAACTAATCGAGTAAAACGAACAAAAATTATTACTAGTTGCAGTAGTTACAAACAAATAATATATAGTTTCTTAACAAATTACTAAAACTAACTAATTAAGTACAATCAATAATTGAAAACAATATAAGAAAATAAAAACAAAGATCAAGAAAGACCTAAATATACATCCAAAATCAAACAACCAGCAACCGAAAACATATTTTCATTAGAAATCTAACCATTTGGTGTAGTAGACACAAGTAGACAGAGGGATAAGTCCATCGGACCTGCACCTGCACTATCTAATTCTAACCCCATAAGGAATCGAGACCAAAGCCCCTGTCTTTGAACCCTGATTAACACCTATAATCGGAGATCTGTAAGACACTTGACCAACATGAATTGAAAGATACTCCCCTAAGCCAGTACTCTTTAACATCATTAATCATATTATCCAAAACCATAGACTTCTATAGGATAATGTTCAAGGAATTCAACTTGGAGCTGGAAAGCTTCAATAACATACAAAGCCCCCGGTGCACATTTGACCTCAATTACCCATCTACCAGCCATAAATTACACAAAATCAAAAGTATTAAACCATAATTTTTTTCTAGATAACTGGAGCGATTGAACTGGAATCGGCGGATGTAGCGTTTACGACGGAGTTTATCGGCGGTGAGATTTAATGGTGTTTACAACGCGTTGATTGGAACTAGATCCTTTTTGCAGGCTGGGTGGAACTATGGTGGTCTCTAGGAAGGTGAATGTGGTGCAAGAAGACAAACCATGGGATTTTTTTTAATTTTTTTGTTGTATGAAAAGACCACTTTGCCCCTCGTTTTAACAGTTCTAATAACGAAAAGATGACGGAGGGACTCAATCGGGTCACTTTAGAAACCATAAGGATTCAACTAGTTCAATTTTTTTTCGGGGACTCAATGTGACTCCGGCCACAGACCACATGGACGAAAACAGTAATTTTATTTTACATTAATATAACTAGGTTACTAACCCGTGTAGTACACGGGTGGAAAATAGAAAATTTGTCACGTAAAGAAATTTTATTATATATTTGAATATTATATTATTCGTCTAATAAACACAAATAATTTTAACCGACAATATCGCCCGTTCTTGAAAGTAAGTTCATTGAACTTGTCTCGAAAGATACACAAAGTCTATTAAATCATATACTGGATATAATGAATTGTTAATTAGAAGATCATCGGTAATTTGTATATTTATTTGTCGTCATTTGGACCCCCACCCCCAACATTCCCTTCACCTATATCCAATATTAATTCGCAAATTATTTTATCTCTTCAACATGTAAGGATTGACATCCAACTGTGAGCCTCGTGTTTGTTTGATAGTTTAAGTATTTTTCACTTTGACAAGATGTAGGAAGAACTTATTGAAGTGTAATTTAAAATAAACACGGACAAAAGTCTATACAATCTAACTATTTATTTAACAAAAGTATCATAAATTTAATATTTACAACTCCCTAAATACTTCCTTTTATACAAGGTTTATACTTTAATTTGTAGCATTTCGTTGTTGTCAAAGATTAATATAAAAAGGAACAAATTGGTTTTTTTAGTAGCTAATAACTAAACACTTAGAAACATCAATTGGCTTATATGACTTGTTTAACGATTCATAGAGTCATAACTTGTATACACTCTAATATTGATTTGAACTTATCATGACTTCAACTCAAGATGCTAATTACCCATCTGGTATTATAGTATTTTTCATAATACCTTACCGGAAAACCGTAATATTTCAACATCTCCATTGAATTTTTTATTTTGATATGGAACCTAAAGAGATTATACGAAAATTATAATATAATTAAAATCAATAGAAACAACAAGAGGAAAGAAAAATAATTGTTAATGAAATAATGAATAATATGAGAATCGATTATTAGAGTATCAAATTAAACCTTATCGGAAAATAATTAATCTCCCTTACCGGAATTGGCGATGATGGAGATAGTAATCCGAAACAGAGAGAGAGAAAGAGATAATAATGATTAGGGTTTTCAACCTTAAGATTTATATAATGTAAATAAGATGATTTAGTATGCTTTTGAATTCTAATAATAATTAGAATAATTAATATCATAATTACATTAATAGGTTTATTATGGATTATTACCAGATTGTAAAATTATTTAAGTTATTGTAAATTTTAAAATTTAAAATTGGATATCTTTTAGTAATAATGAATTTTAATCAGGGTACATTTAGACATTATGGAATGTTTGACAAGTTAAATTTAAAAGTTTAAAATTTAAAACTGAAAATCCTTTTAAAAATAATAAGTTTCAATCGTAGTAATGTTACACATTATGAAATGTTTGACCATTGATTTACAAAATTTACCTTTGAGTTACAATTTAAAGTTTTAAAGTTTATAAAATTATTAAAATGACATAAAACTTTGAGGACTATGGTTATAATATGGTGACACAAAATAAGCATAACTAAATGTAATTATGATAAACACACACACACACACACACACACACACACACACACACATATATATATACTTTTGAATGATAAAAATAGCACCAATGAAGACAATAGAAAAAAATTGTTATGTTCCAAAATCGAATTGTCATAGAAAATAGCACTAATGAAGACAATACAATCTATATTTCAATATACATCGTTGGATAAATTAACCTTACAATATTCCAAGGCATGTCAAAATGCAATTACAGTTAGATTTAGATTTAGTGACGATATAAATCATTAAATTCATAACAATAGGTAAGGGAAATTTATCATCACAAAACACATTTGTATACATTTAATTAAATGGTTATCAAAGTTTGTTTGTTTTGGTTGAAATGTTGACGAAATTTGAATACCTTTTATGGATTGTTTGACAAGATTCTAAAAATATTTAAGTTATTGTAAATTTTAAAATTTAAAATTGGATATCTTTTTAGTAATAATGAATTTTTAATTATGGTACATTTAGACATTATGGAATGTTTAACCAGTTAAGTTTAAAATTTTAAAATTTAAAACTGAAAATCCTTTTAAAAATAATAATTTTTAATCGTAGAAATGTTAAACATTATGAAATGTTTGACCATTGATTTACAAAATCTACCTTTGAGTTACACTTTAAAGTTTTAAAGTTAATAAAATTATTAAAATAGCATAAAACTTAGAGGACTATGGTTATAAAATGGTGTCACAAAATAAACATAACTAAATGTAATTATGATAAAAAAACCATATATATATACATACTTTTGAATGATAAAAATAGCAGTAATGAAGACAATAGAAAAAAAATTGTTATGTTTCAAAATCGAATTGTCATAGAAAATAGCACTAATGAAGACAATACAAACTTTATTTCAATATACATCGCTGGATAAATTAACCTTACAATATTCCAAGGCATGTCAAAATGCAATTACAGTTATATTTAGATTTAGTGACGATATAAATCATTAAGTTCATAACAATAGGTAAGGGAAATTTAACTTCACAAAACATACTTGTATACATTTAATTAAATGGTGACCAAAGTTTAATTGTTTTGGTTGAAATGTTGACGAAATTTGAATACCTGTATTAAAAAAAAAGTCAACTTCTCCGGGCAATATGCAGTCATTCGATGGTATAAATCCCTAAAAATTATACACAGAATTATTTAATCGTTTGGGCTAATTATACACATAAATATCTCCGGGCTTATTTTTTTAGGAATTTATACACATGCATTAATTATTGTTTAGGCTAACTACTGGGCTAATATTACCCGGTCATACTGTAATATTAAACTGAAAATAGTTACCGGAGGGCAAATAACTTCATTATTACCATAGAAAGCAAACGAATAGAAACAAAGATGTTATGTGGTTACATTAGTTACTTGCTAATTCAAACCAAAAATAATAATGATAATAATTTGCAATGTGAATTCAAACATATATATGTATTTAGAATATTTAGAATTGGTTATCGGAAACATGTGGGTTTTATTTAATGCATAAATCTTGAATTTAGACATTATTTACATTTACACATAAATAAAATGTAAAGTTTAATGATATTAGAAACTATAAAATCATATATATGTATCTATTATAATTTTAAAGAAATGTAGATGTCAAATTAAAAACAAGATCATTTTACATTAATTACAAGACGTAGCATTTATATTTTAATTCAAATACAAAAACATACAAAGACAATCAGAGATAAATGAAAATTTAAAACATGTTTATAAATTATACCATGAGTACAATTAACACATGTTAATTAAAACATAATACTCTAATGAAATCAACATAAAAATGTATTGTCTTATACACATTTTGCATAACTAATTTGACAACAAATATAAACAATATGTGTGTGTGTGTGTATAATTAATGAGTATCATAGTTTTTTATGATACCGGTTTTTGTAATCTTCAATTTCAAACAAATAATCATTGATAAACACACAACTGACAGCTGAGTCATAGGAATTTGAGACATAAACTTTCTTTACAAATGAAAAATATAATAAAAGTTAAAAATTATTGTATGTAGTACGTAAACGTTTAAAAAATCTGAAAAAAAAGAAGTCTGTTTTAAGAATTTTTGAAAAAGTAAAATGTCTAATTGTGTCATAAATGTCTTCCTAAATTGATTTTAAAGAAACGTCATAACTCATAACTAATAAATTAATTAGTGGTCAACATATATTGTAAAAGCTTAAAATCAAACGATTTAAATATATAGAAAGTATAAATGGTTTTGAAGTTGAAAATTATATTATATCATTAATTATGATTATATCATTTTGGTCAAATGGTATAAGATTAAAAGTTTGTTCAGATTGAAGACATTAATATTGATAGTTACGATTAGAAACTATAAAAAATATTTTAAGTTTATCAATTTCCGTATCTAATAGGATCTAAATTTGTTATACTTGAGACTAAATTGATGGTCAAATTTCGTAACTATTAAGGAATCTGAATTAATTATTATAATCAATTGTATTAAATATTTTTTTAGAATTCAAAATTCAAAAAACTTTCCATTGTTTTTAAGTTGACTAACTAAATAATATATAGTTAAAATAAATAAAAGGTAAATGTAAAGTTTGATGAGATTGAAAACTATAAACATCTTTTAAATTTTTTAAATTGCGTATTTAATATGGTATAAATTTGTTATGCTTAATAGACGGTTATATTAATAAAATACATTTAATATTAATAGGAAATAGTATGTATATAATATAAAATTTTAAAACACCATAGGAACTTCACTTAATACAAGAAACTTTTAAGTAGAATTTGACCTATATTAAAAATCATGGAAATGTGAAAATAAATGAAAATCATGGAAAGTTTATTATTGTATTTACGTAATTAAAATCATGAAAATATTAAATAAAATTTGACCAATAATGAAAATCATGAAAATATATTAAATTGGATTTGGCAAATATATTTTTTAACAAATGGTGAAATTCAAACTCTCTAATATATTTTTGTAAATTTCATATAAATGATGAGAACTGAATTTTGATATATATATATATATGACATTTGAATGGGGAAAATCGGTTTCTAAAATGCCATATTAAATGTGTATAAATCTAAAAATGTAACGTAAGATAATATTGGAAAGTATAATAACGTTTTAAATTGCGTTGACATTGGTAAATTAATTGGACTTTGACCAACAACAATATAAGATTGATTATCTTACTATAGATAATTTAATGTCTTATAGAATAATCAACTAAATTTCATTTCCGGATTATATAATAATCAATTGAATTACATAAATTGTGAAAAATAAATAAATACATGAATACTAACATAAATATACATTAATATTAAACAAAAATAAAAGGCATCTTATCAAACAATTCTCAATCCATGAAATTAATTAGCTATATCAAATTGGGGACAATAACCTGAAATGATAACATTAAATATTAATATCACATAATTAATAAATTACAAATTATGGAAGATTTGAATCATGTGAAAAAAATGTAAAATTGATGCTAGAATTTACAACCGGAAAATTTGAATCGCGTTATCGGAAAAACGAAATAGTGAAGATCTCCATTGAATCTTCGATTTTGATATATAACCTAAAGAGATTATAAGAAAAATCATAAAATTATTAATATAAATACAAACAAAAACATAAAACAAAAATAATTGTAATTGATATAAAACATCATGCTTGGGAATGCAAGACTTCCGTACATAGGATTGAATTCTATTACCCTGAAATAATAATATTAACATTAGTTTTTGTTAATATTGAGGGAGCCGTCAACCATCCGTCATTAGCATAAACATCCATCATCTCACCCAAACTGAAACTGCTCACCTCCAAGGATGCAGGTTTTGGCCGTATTTTTTCGGCCTTCACGAACTCTCAAAGAGGCCCGAACTCATCATTTTCGAGCAAGGTGCGAAATTGAACAATGTACTCGTTCCCAATCATTGAGATTATGTTGTCGTCGTAATAGGAACGAGTGAACCCGGGACCCATATCCATAACCTCCACACGATCTCCCCTCTTAAACTTCATGCTATTGATTCAAAACAAAGTGTTAATGAGGGTGATTGTGGGATGATTGAGGAAAATGAGGTTCCACATATATTATAAGTTATGGACGGACTCGGAAGAAGTAAACCGAAATCTCTTCTCCTTGGTACAAATTTAACACAAATGCGTCTTGGAAGACCAAAGTATAAATGCACATTTTCTCATGTTTTAAATTTATAGGGATCATGTAGGAAACATTATAAAACCGCCTGGCAAGACAGCTTTTGAGAAGAATATTTAGTGAGAAATATGAACGGTTACCTCATTATTTTCAAAAATATGGTCTCCTTGGTACAAATTCACCATAAATGCATATTGAAAGACTGAGTTTAAAGACACAGTTTTTCATGTTTTTAGAATTTGTAGAGATCATGTAGGAAACATTATTAAACTGTCGGGCAAGATTGTTTTTTAGAAGATTTAGTGAGAAATACGGACGGGTCCCTCACTATTTTCAAAAATGTGGTTGGATTTTCAGAAATCTTTACACGTGTCAAAAAAACTATTGGTTTAAAAATCTCCTCGAATCTTTTTCCAGTGTGTCGCCCCAGTCCAAATTTTGTGGGTTATTTTGTGAATATTTAGGGATTTAGGGCTATTTTATCATTTCTCGCTATTAATTATGAGAATTTTCCCTATTTATATTCATAGTTTCGAAATATGTGTTTTTAATTTTACAAACCAAGCCGAGCTCGGTTTGACTCAATAACAAACCACGCCAAAAACGGGCAGAAGTTAGCTCGGTTTGTTTGGTTCGTGAACAACCCTTATTGTATAGTCATTTAGTTATTTATATTTCATTTTTAGTTAACTGTGATTAAAAAAAGAAGCAAACAAAAACGTCATATTTTTCAATTTGGATGTTTTATACTTGAAGAGCTTTTGGAAACAGCTTTCGTGGCTTTTGGCCACCAATCTAAAAAGTTAATTAGTACTTTCTTTTTTCTTCTAAGATCAACAATCGGTTTTCTAATGATCATATATTTTCAATATTGCAAATTATCTAATTAAAGTTTCCTTATTTAGAACATAACAATCTTCAAATTTCATTCAAAATAATCGAATAATTCCATCAAAGATTCTAATCAAACTAAAAAAAATATGAACTCGGAGGTTTATATATGCATGTTAATGTGGGTTTAATGCTTCCCTTAACACATACATGCACACACATGGCTCACACATGCACGGTTCATACACATACACACATATCCAAACCCATATTTTCCAATCTTTCAATCTCAATTCTAATCCAAGATCATCTAATCCTGTCTATTTAATCAATAAAATTACATTATAACTCTACTTACTTGGGTTTGGGTTAGAGATTAGGATGAATGTGGGTTCTTGAATGTATGATGATCCTTTTCATTAATCTTCTTCCTATTGCAATCACTACTTGATGTTTGATTATGAATGTGGGTGTGTGATTTTTAAATGTGGTGGTGGGGTGGTGTGTGGTGTGTGTGCCGTATATAATAAGAGAAAGAGAGGGATAGTGTGGTGAAGTGGATAGTAGGGTGCAAGGTGGTTGGTGTAGGTGATTTACAAATCACAACATAATGATTAGGTTGTAATCATTAGATGGCTTGGTTGTTAGGAATTGATTGGTGGAAAATAGAGGTGAGGGGTGAGGTGGCATGAGGGGATCGGCCAAGAGGAAAGGGGGGAAAGGGTTGGGTTAGTAAGTAGGTGTTTAAACAATAATCTTAAGTTTCCGTTTTAACGTCTAACGAACTTTAGCTAATCAAACGAATCCCGTTTCTAATAATTTTTGTCAGGTTTGAACCAACACTGAATTCTAGATAATACAAGCCTAAGAAACTAATTTTATGAAAAACTGGGTGTCAGGTCCTTACGGTGTCATCTACTGGCTTTCGAACACTTATTTTCTAGTTTTCGCGATTCGAACATTCTAAAATTAAGTTTATATACTATCTCTAATATTCTAATATTAATTTTAATTTTTCAAGGCCATTTAGAGAAGTTTAGGATTTTATTCGTTTCTAAGTCGTCACTCGAGGTCATTTTGCGCAGTGTTCACTATGCGACAAAATTGGACTTTTTCAAACTTAATTAAATCCAAATATTTTTGAAGTTTTTGGACTAAATAATATAACTTATTTATTGCATTACTCTATTTACGTAAGTACGGTTCTATTAATCACGGAATTAGGCTAATTTTTAGCCGGGTGTCACATTCTAGGTGAGACACGGCCCAATGTTAGCTTCATCAGATTTTGTCTTAACTTAGAAAGGTAACCACAGGGGTGTGGTCATTGAACAAAGGGGTGTTAAGCTGACTGATACACTATTTCTTTAATTTTCTTCGTGTTTCTTTGTATATCCACTCGATTCTTCTTTTGAGGATGGAAAAAACCTAAAAATATTAAATAACATAATAAGTAGCTATTTGAAGTAGATAATATTCTAAATGTTGGCATATTGGAGATTAGTTGATTATTAAAAGATGTATGTTTTTATATACATCAAGCCGCGATTAACATAATCCTAACGCCGTGAGCCATCGATCGACGAAAAAATGTGTTTGGCCGAAACATTTTTAGGGTCCCATTATGTGATATGTGGCCCTTATTTTCTTTTTCTTTATGCAATTAATTGTTTCATATTATTATTATTATTATTATTATTATTATTATCACATGTAAACGATTCACGCACAATTGCATTAATGCTTACCCTTTTTCTAATTTCAAAATATTCAATAATTTGGGAAGTTTTCCTAAATTTCTTGACGATTGTTGATTTTTCTCATCTCCATGGAAGGGGGAAAACGCCGCGACTCGAACCCTTGGCACATATAAGGAAATTAATGCGCATCTATTCCATCAGACGCATTATTTGATTACTTTCCTTGAGGGTTCTATGAGATTGTTGAAACCTCTTAGACCAAAGCGTACCACACCAAATTCCATACAAACCAATGCTTCAAGTAGTCAAGGTAGCCATTTTGAATAAAAATAGTTTACATGCCTCATGTTTTTCCTGAACTTCAATATCAATTTATTTTTTTATGTTGGGACAAGAAAATAATGGTGATTGATGAATGTCTCAAGTTCCAATATAACTATATTTTTGGTAAAGTGTTTGACGAATACAAATTCATGGTTATTCATGAAAGTTTCAACTTTTGTTATCAATTTTAATTTGGTGGTTTGTTGAATATTCATGGTGATTCATTAGGGATTCAACTCTCATTTTTTTATTTTTAATTATTTCAATTTCAAGTTTAAAGTTGTTTTGCTATTATACAAAATTTTAATTTGCACCCCACTTTCTCAAAATATTCCATCTAACACTCATTCTTTCTCATTTTATGTCTCATAGTATGTTGATACATCGTTTTAGGTCTCCTTCTTTGTTTAAAGTATTTTATCATTAGAATAATGTATAGGGGTCTTTTGGTAATTGTATTAAAGTTACATTCGCTAATGTAAAGCTTATTCGTTAGAGTAGCTAATAACGAATGACTTCCATGTGTTTATTCGTTCTTATTCATTTGGAGATTATAACGAATGAGGGTAACGTATGTGATCTGATAGTGAATGGGGCTCATTCATTAGGGAGTGTCTAATGAATGAACTCATCGTCTATATATAACCCTGTAAGTTATTTTCTAATTAAGAGTTCTCATTTATGCCCAATCCATCTTGTTACGCTGCCCAAATCTACTCTCAACACACACACACCACATAGTTAATGTAACTGATCTAAACCTACACGTATTCAAATCATTAACTAGATCCGTTAACATAATGAACTGTAGTCTATTAGATCATGTCCTCTCAAGTGGTATCAGTGCCATGTCTGATTGAATAACGTTTAGAGATCTATTTTGTTTCAGTTGATTCACGATTTGAATCTTAATCGTAATTAATTGTATCGTAATTGATGTTCGGACTGTTCGTAACTAAAATTGATCAATTAAGGATCTGAATCATGATAATTGGATCTGAATTGACTTTAGGATTGTTCATAATCTTGATTTGATTATATGACTTTTTTTAATTGTATTAATTCACCTTGAATTAGTGTAATTGATTTATGTATGAAAGTATTCAAGTATTTGACTATATTTGAGTTAAATTGGACTGAGTTGGAGGTGAAGTGTGTGATTTGGTTGTGATTTGGAATTGTTTAGTTAGTTTTGAATTGGTCTGGAATTGGTTTGAATCTGTAAAAGGATGAACACGAGGAGTGCTCATTCGTTGTCTTTCTTAATTCATTTGTTCTTTTTATCTTTTATTCGTTAGACGATTATCAGGTTTTTGTAACCGTTTCTAACAACCCATTCGTTTACTGTAGACTTATTCGTTACGTTGTTCACTCATTTGTATTAACCACATTCATTATCATATTCATCTCTCACGCATTCGTACTTACTGTTCCTCATTCGTTAACCAATTCATTACCTGATTCACCGCATTTGGTACTCTTTCAGTTGTTATTACTCATACATTTGAAAAATGCCATTTGTTATCTCACTCGTGAAATAATTTTGTCATTGGTTATCTAAAATTTTTCATTTGTTCTCTTAGTTTACTAAATTGATATTCTTAACTCTTAAACTTTTCAAAGTTTAACATCATGCCAAATCTTTATGCTTTAGCATCTCAAAACGCACTCATGCAAAAATTGTTGACCACAGATTCTGAGATCGAGCCTCACACTAAATGCCCAAGACTCAATAAGCCGTTTGATATTCTGAAGTGGAAACCAATATTTAAAGCACATTTGGGATCCGTTCATCCTGAATGTATGCAGAGTTTGGATCATGATTATGTATCAATAATAGTAAGCTCTGTTACACTGGGTAATAATGAAAGTTTTCCTCTCAAATGTCTGCAGAGGAAAAGAAAGCTTATGAGATTGAGACTAAAGCTTATTCTACTGACGATGGCATTACCCAAGAATATTTTTCACCATTATAGTCACATTAATATCTGTGCTAAATTGTATCAAGCCTTGAAATCAAGAAGTATGGGGAATACAAAGGAGAGTAAGAAGTCAATGTTAAAGTATCATTTCATAAAATTTAACTTAATTCAAGGATAAAATGTTGGTGAATTGATCACAAGATTTGTCATTTAACTGCTAAAATGCACAATTTCAAAATGCTTCTATATGATGGTGATCTCATTGATACATTGAAGAATTATCTACCTCCTTATGCAACTCACCAGATGGTCCTTATAGAAAATAAGCACTTCAAGAATGAAGAACTAACTGCAAATGAGTTTATACAAAAGTTGGAGGAAAAGGAGATTGATTTAAAATGTCAAGAGTCATCCAAGGGTAATCAAAACCTTACTTTATATGGTGGTACAAATCCAACCAGTAAAGTGCACGTAAATCTACTCTGATCACTGCCTTTTATTTTCAAACAACTCAAGACATTCCTCAAAAGAACTATATCTGAACCAAATGTATTCTCAAGTTCAACTGCTAGTAATGTCGGTTCAGTTCCCATTGTCACTCCATGTAAGGCCCCGACCCCGGTTCCCTACGTCGGACGTTGGGTTTACTCATAAACACAGTTCTAAATATCAGAGTTAATTAAAACTGTATGCGGAATATAAAATTTTCATCAAACATTCATAACATTTCATAACTTTTCTAACTTAAACATCCTTGTCTTTCAATTATAAAACATTAATTATAAAAAACATCTTGAGTCTTCAGATGCCAGCGTCCTATTCTTCCGCCCTATGTCCCGCTCAATCTAACTGTCTCATTCTACTTACCTGCGTGCATACTAACAGTCAGCTATGCTGAGTGAGTTCTAGTTAATCATATAACATACAATACATCCATACACATACTTAAATACGCACCCGAAGGTACATATACATACATAGTTCTTTACCTTTCTTCCTACATTCATACAAGCATACTTTCATTCTTTCCTTTTATACATACATATATACATATACCTCGTCTTATAACCTTCGCAGATATTATTAGGGTCTGTTTCCTACATTCGCGGATATTATTAGAGTCCGTTCCCTACATTCACGGATATTATTAGGGTCCGTTACCTACATTCGTGGATATTATTAGGGTCCATTCCCTACATTCACGGATATTATTACGGTCAGTTCCCTACATTCACGGATATTATTAGGGTCTGTTCCCTACATTCGCGGATATTATTAGGGTCCGTTCTCTACATTCGCGGATATTATTAGGGTCCGTTCCCTTTCTAACCATACCTTCCGTACTTTTCTATGCATTCATAATTATAACTTTCATACGTTCATTCATCATTTATACATCATATGTATATCAGCCATACCTTTAAACTATCCCTTGACGGTACATGCAATATTCGAAGATCGTTCATGCATCGTCAAGCATTCATTCACACATAAATCATATAAGACATACAGTTACCACTTAAGGTAAGTGTATTAACTAATCACATCGAGTATGCACACAGCCCCGAAAACATAACAAATAATGGGGCTAGAAACTCACCTAGATCCTGTTACGCTCGCCGTTAATGGTTATCCCTTTCTTTAACTGAGCTCGGCTAACTGTACATTAGTTACATGTATCAATACTTGTCCTAATCACATTATTTGGGTCTCATCAAATATGGTTATGTCTGGTTTAATATAATGGCTTTGTAAGGTATTGTATTCATAAGCATGGTCTTGTATTAGAATACAATTTACTTAGAATATAATTTTACCCTCAAACACTAATGTATTCAAATACAAGGTATTCAATTACTTTAGTAATCTCTCCTTCATTTCTTTCATTATTTGCTGGCCCATTAGGATACAATCTTGTAAGCAAATGGCCATATATATATATATATATACAAAACAAACTAGCATCTCTAGGACCAAAGGGATTGTATACGGGTGGCTATTTGTATGCAAAAGCATACATCTATTCGAATGCATCCCATGATGCATTCATGTATTCGAAAGTAACATTTGTATTCTGATGCATATATGTATTCGAATCTCACCAAGTAATCGATCTCATGCATGTAAGCGAGTCCAATATGTATTCGAGTTTGCATATTGTATGTGAGTCCTTAATTGTAATCGAATGGCATATTGTATTTGAGTTTATGCATGTAATTGAGTGACTTAATGTATGCGAATATGCACATTTCATTTGAACGGCCATTGTAATCGAATCCCTTGTTGTATTCGAAAAGGGAACATGTAATCGAACATATCCAATGTAATCGAGTTGAACATGTAATCGAATCTGTACGGTGTACTCGAGTGGTTATACACATACCTCTTCCTATAACCATCGTAGATATTATTAGGGTCTATTTCCTACATTCGCGGATATTATTTGGGTCCGTTCCCTACATTCGCAGATATTATTAGGGTCTGTTCCGTACATTCGCGGATATTATTAGGGTCTGTTCCCTACATTCGCGGATATTATTAGGGTCCGAATATAAGACATACTTACAATTTAAGGTAAGTGTATTAACTAATCACGTCGATTATGCACACAGCCCCGGAAACATAACAAGGAACGGGGCTAGAAACTCACCTGGATCCTGTTACGCTCGCTGTTAATGGTTATCCCTTTCTTTAACTGAGCTCGGCTAACTGTACATTAATTACATGTATCAATACTTTTCCTAATCACATTATTTGGGTCTCATCAAATATGGTTAAGTCTGGTCTAATATAATGGCTTTGTAAGGTATTGTATTCATAAGCATGGTCTTGTATTAGAATACAATTTACTTAGAATATAATTTTACCCACAAACACTAATGTATTCAAATACAAGGTATTCAATTACTTTAGTAATCTCTCCTTCATTTCTTTCATTATTTGTTGGCCCATTAGGATACAATCTTGTAAGCAAATGGCCATATATATATATATATACAAAACAAACTAGCATCTCTAGGACCAAAGGGATTGTATACGGGTGGCTATTTGTATGCAAAAGCATACATTTATTCGAATGCATCCCATGATGCATTCATGTATTCGAATGTAACATATGTATTCTGATGCATATATGTATTCGAATCTCACCAAGTAATCGATCTCATGCATGTAAGCGAGTCCAATATGTATTCGAGTTTGCATATTGTATGCGAGTCCCTAAATTGTAATCGAATGGCATATTGTATTTGAGTTTATGCATGTAATTGAGTGACTTAATGTATGCGAATATGAACATTTCATTCGAACGACCATTGTAATCGAATCCCTTGTTGTATTCGAAAAGGGAACATGTAATCGAACATATCCAATGTAATCGAGTTGAACATGTAATCGAATCTGTACGGTGTACTCGAGTGGTTATACACACACCTCTTCCTATAACCTTCGTAGATATTATTAGGGTATAGACCCTACATTCGCGGATATTATTTGGGTCCGTTCCCTACATTTGCAGATATTATAAGGGTCAGTTCCGTAAATTCGCGGATATTATTAGGGTCTGTTCCCTACATTCGCGGATATTTTTAGGGTCCGTATATAAGACATACACTTACCATTTAAGGTAAGTGTATTAACTAATCACGTCGAGTATGCACACAGCCCCGGAAACATAACAAGGAACGGGGCTAGAAACTCACCTGGATCCTGTTTTGCTCGCCGTTAATGGTTATCCCTTTCTTTAACTGAGCTCGGCTAACTGTACATTAATTACATGTATCAATACTTTTCCTAATCACATCATTTGGGTCTCATCAAATATGGTTAAGTCTGGTCTAATATAATGGCTTTGTAAGGTATTGTATTCATAAGCATGGTCTTGTATTAGAATACAATTTACTTAGAATATAATTTTACCCTCAAACACTAATGTATTCAAATAAAAGGTATTCAATTACTTTAGTCATCTCTCCTTCAATTCTTTCATTATTTGCTGGCCCATTAGGATACAATCTTGTAAGCAAATGGCCACATATATATATATACACACACACACACAAAACAAACTAGCATCTCTAGGACTAAAGGGATTGTATACGGGTGGCTATTTGTATACAAAATCATACACGTATTTGAATGCTTCCCATGATTCTTCCATGTATTCGAATGTAACATATGTATTCTGATGCATATATGTATTCGAATCTCACCAAGTAATTGATCTCATGCATGTAAGTGAGTCCAATATGTATTCGAGTTTGCATATTATATGCGAGTCCCTTAATTGTAATCGAATGGCATATTGTATTTGAGTTTATGCATGTAATCGAGTGACGTAATGTATGCGAATATGCGCATTGCATTCCAACAGCCATTGTAATCGAATCCCTTGTTGTATTCGAAAAGGGAACATGTAATCGAACATATCCAATGTAATCGAGTTGAACATGTAATCGAATCTGTACGGTGTACTCGAGTGGTTATACATATACCTCTTCCTATAACCTTCGTAGATATTATTAGGGTCTATTTCCTACATTCGCGGATATTATTTGGGTCCGTTCCTTACATTCGCAGATATTATTAGGGTCTGTTCCCTACATTCGTGGATATTATTAGGGTCCGGATATAAGACATACACTTACCATTTAAGGTAAGTGTATTAACTAATCACGTCGAGTATGCACACAGCCCCGGAAACATAACAAGGAATGGGGCTAGAAACTCACCTGGATCCTGTTTCGCTCGCCGTTAATGGTTATCCCTTTCTTTAACTGAGCTCGGCTAACTGTACATTAATTACATGTATCAATACTTGTCCTAATCACATTATTTGGGTCTCATCAAATATGGTTAAGTCTGGTCTAATATAATGGATTTGTAAGGTATTGTATTCATAAGCATGGTCTTGTATTAGAATATAATTTTACCCTCAAACACTAATGTATTCAAATACAAGGTATTCAATTACTTTAGTATTCTCTCCTTCTTTTCTTCCATTATTAACAGCCCATTAGGATACAATCTTGTATGCAAATGGCCATATATATATATATTCAATACTAACTAGCAACTCTAGGACCAAAGGGATTGTATACGGGTGGCTATTTGTATGCTAAAGCATGCATGTATTCGAATGCATCCCATGATGCATTCATGTATTCGAATGTAATCTGTGTATTCGGATGCATATATGTATTCGAATCCCACCAAGTAATCGATCTCATGCATGTAAGCGAGTCCAATATGTATTCGAGTTTGCATATTGTATGCGAGTCCCATAATATTTATCGAATGGCATACTGTATTTGAGTTTATGCATGTAATCGAGTGACTTAATGTATGCGAATTTGCACATTGCATTCGAACGACCATTGTAATCGAATCCCTTGTTGTATTCGAAAAGAGAACATGTAATCGACATATCCAATGTAATCGTGAATGGTTCACTGTAATCGATCATAACCTTTTATTCGAATTCTATATGTAATCGGGTATACATGTATTCGATTTTGCTTAATATAATCAAATATTACATTGTTTACTCATTCTTTTCTAAAACCGAACGCTACTCGTTTTACCCGAAACGAACCAAATAACCTGTTTACTATCAAGTTCATTACTTAATGACCCGATCTATCATCCTACCAATTCTCATG
Organism: Bidens hawaiensis; assembly: GCF_021521415.1. Lineage (NCBI taxonomy): Eukaryota > Viridiplantae > Streptophyta > Magnoliopsida > Asterales > Asteraceae > Bidens > Bidens hawaiensis. The sequence goes on from NW_027495241.1 coordinate 113,174, forward strand.
TAAATCCGCTCATGAAAAGTAAGCCTTTTTAACAAAAACGTACCTTTGAGGTTTTTGTCTAAAATCACTCGAGAGGCCCAAAATCATATCAACCGAACTCCGATTTGAGTGATTAAAGCGGCCACGGAATATTCTTGTCCCGATCTACAAACCTATCTGCTCGCTTTCGTCGGAAACTGCCGCTACAGTCACCGGAACATCTGAACAGTCGTCGAAATCTTCACTTTTGAGCTGCTTTTTTTTTGCTGATAAAAACCAGATTTTCAGACCTCTGGTTAAATATATAATATGTGGAAATCTTCATCTATATATCGTGAACACTCAATTAAAATTTGAGACCGATCCGACGGTTAGAACTCTGGGAATCTTTGTGTCTTTGTGGGTGGTTTTCTCAAAAACAGGAATTGGAGAAGTGTGTGTTTTTGATGGTGTAGGCTATGATGTAGAGATGTATGGAAATTGAAAGGATTAGGGTTTTAAGGGGTATTGATACTCCCTTAAGCCCATGGACCTAAGGCCCATCTTCTCTTTTTGGTCCATAATTATTTACATCTAATTAGCCTACTTATCCTTCCATCTTTATGATTTTATTATTACTCTACTAACTCAAGTAAACTTTTCCACAATAATTAAATAATATATTAAATATTATTCTTAGAAATTTCAGGATGTTACATTCCACCATAGAATGGAATGTAAACTTGAAGGAAACAGAAATGCATTTTGCTTTCATAGGAGCTTTGATGGCTTCTTATGAACAACTAGTGGGTGGTCAAGTAGCATGCAGTGACATGACCGATGAGGATTATGATCAGGTTGATCCTAAATATCTTGAGTTAATGGAATTGAAATGGAACATGGCGATGATTATGAGCAAGATAAAGAAGTTCTTTGTAAACCATGTGATTCTAAGAATGTTATATCATCATAAAAGCATGTTATTTCTGACGCATATTTAATGAAGTTCATTAATCCAATTCAATGTGATAAAGTAAAAGTGGTCGGATTTACAAACTAAAAGGGGTGAATAAAGTATTTGATAAACAAGATATCCCTTTAAGTTTGATTAAGCTTGAATTTATTGAGAGGGTATTTAAAATGTGACATCGAGATTGATTGAGATTGAAAAAGCTTTTGAGAAATCAAAAGTGCTTAATAGTATCAAGTGAAAGAAAGAGCTAGTTTGCTAAAACCGATCAAGTTTATGAAATCATCTAGATTAGATACACTCAAAAGTTTTTCAAATTGTTATAATCTTGAAGTTTACAAAATAAATATGTAAATAAGACATAAATTCCTAAAGTAAAGGTTGTGTCTTTTCAATCTAATGAATCACACTTATTTGCTGATTCACCACAAGATTTTGTAGATATGAGAACTTGTTTCTCATTTGGTGAACGTGTCCATGTTGCCAAAAAGTGTGAATCTAGGGTGAAATTTAATGGAAAAACAAAGGAACACATTCATATGCTTAAAAGCATCTTGAAAAGACAACCTACTCAAGTCAAGGTTGATGATACTCATATTGTGTTTCATGAAGTTAACCCTAGGAAAGTTGTGAGGGCTATTTTTCAAGAGTCTAATGTGTCTATCCAAAAGGTTGAGCTTGTTAAACGTATTTGTAAGAATGGGAACATGGTGTGATTCATGATGAATATCTTAAACGAAAGTTGAAACAAACTTCAAGTGAAATCAAGGTTCCTTTTGATGTTCTTCTATTGAGGAAACCTAAGATTGAATTATGCCGAAAGGAAACAAAGGTTGAGCCCAAGAATGTGGCCTGGCTGGCTTTTTGAACTAATCACTTTCTTGTTTTGCAGAGTTCATCCAAGACTTTTTCATGAGACAAATGGAAAATGGATAGTGGATGTTCTTGGCATATTACCTGCAATCTGAATCTCATTTCAAATTTTAAAGATATTCAAGGTGTTATGTGGTGTTTGCGGGCAATCAAGGAGGTTTGTTTACAAAGGAAGGAGAAGTTTTGAATGGTCGTATTACATTCAAGAAGGTTAGTTATTGTGGCAAAGTTGATCACAATCTACTGAGTGTGTCACAGATTTGTGATAAAAAGTTTACAACTTTGTTCACTGATTAGGAGTGCTTAATTCTCAAACCGGGATTTGTTATTCCCGAGGAAAATTTTAGTAAGTCTGGACACTGAACCCACAGACTCTTTAGATTACGCAACTAGACTTAACTATAGATACGACTATTTGTTTATAATTAAGGGGGGGGGGGTTACGAAAAACTAAGATTGAACTAATTAATAAAACTAGACACGACTTAAGTTAGGACTCAGATTTAATTCAGATAATGACAAGTGACCCTAATGTATCAGTTATCAAATAGTTGGAAAATGCATGTTATGAAACCGAGATCTTAAAGTATTCACTTAATGGGAAACCGAACAGGACCCTCGATACTTCTCAAGGAGACACCTATGGAACCCTGATAAGCTATTAAAATTACCGGTTTAATTAGACTCGCTTACGGTCGCTATATTAGTTTATGACAAGTACCTCTATAATAAATCATAGCTTACAGTGCAGAAATAAAAGGTAGTTTAATGAACTCGCTCAACTAGATAGACAAAGCTGATAAATCAAACCTACAAGGACTCCTTACAGAGAACTAAATCTAGCAAATTAATCAACCATGACATATCAGATATTCTATCACCTTACAACTATTTAGATTAGCAGCACACTTAAGTTTACTTGATTTATTAATATTGTTTCTACGGTTTTAATGCATATTGACCACAAACTAGTCAAAAACACACATTTGATGACCTAAAAGAATCTTATTATATGAAACAATTACCAAAGACTCCACCAAACAATAATACTCACCAAACAATCCTAAGCACACATATGCAACCAATACAAATCAATAAACCCTATTCTTAATCATAAATCCATGAACGAAAACAAAAAACAAACTAAAATCCAACATCAACACAAGTTCATCATACCTAGGCGGTTTAAGGATTTAGCCAACAACCATACTCAAGAACAAACCAAAATAAATAAGTTCAAATAATGAATTCAGGAAGAAAACAATAAATTCAGACCAAATAATAATGATGTTGGAATGAGTAGGTGTTGAACCCAAATGCTTTCGGCTCGAATCAACACTTTTTTCTCTTCTCTCCAAGTCAACAGGGGCTGCCCCCTTTTCGTTCGTCTCCTCCCGTTCACGGCTGCCCAGCTCCAAGTAAAAAATAATCAAATCTATTTTTTTTTCTTGCGTAGGGTTTATTAAAATTTTTTTTTACCCTGGTAACTAATTCCAGCCCATGTCTTATATAGCCAAACTTTTTTTATATAACTCAATAACATTCAATACTAGCTCACGTGGGCTACGATTTAAATCCAAAAGTGAAAGGCCACTAAATATGTTATTATTCTTTTTATTATTCAACTTGTCCCATTGTAAAATTATGCAATTGACTTGAATCCTTGCTCTTGCCTATTTACCTATAAAACATTACAAAATAATACTTGAAGTAGTACACTTTAGAATATTAATAATGCATTCTAATAGTTAACAAAGTGTAACTAAATTTAAACGATCAGATAATTGATTGTATTATATACGTTTTAGCTTGTTCGCATTCAAAACCTTTAATATGTATATAAGAACCAAGAGTACTATCCAATAAAAACCAACTTAAACACTATTAATAGTGCAGGAAATATTTATAGTATTTTGAGTATAATTTTGTAGGTCAACTATAGGAGATATCACAAACACAAAGGGTGGGCGTCGCCGATCGATACGAGATCCGCAAGAGGTCTAGGAGTGCGGAATCCTCCTAGACTCGTTTATTGGTGTAAAGATGAAGAACACAAACACGTACACGAACAAATACAAGAACGGGATAATCAAATCTGTAGATTCTTATATAATAATCAAAACACGTTACATACCATAACCAAACAGAAAACACGACTGACCCGAGGTGAGCTCTACCTCGGGTCGTCTCACACGACTCTCCTTGTCTCTTACTCTCTCTAAACAAACAAACTGCTCAAAACACACACTAATTTCTGGATTCACTAAACCTAAACAAGACACACGTATATATATATATAAAACATTCTCGGGCCTGGGCTTCAGTAGGCGAAGTTGTGCTAACTTCGCCTATGGCGAAGTTGTTCTAACTTCGCCTAAGGCGAAGTTGTGCTAACTTCGCCTGTGGCGTTCCGCTGGTCAGAATTGCATAGCGACGGTCACAAAATGCACCAACAGTGCGGAGTCCCCTAAGTATTTGATTTACGAGTATTAGTAAATAATAAGAACAAACCAACAAAGATTATAGCAAACATTTACTTGTATTGAATAATATCACAGTATCAATCAATACACGGTAAAGCACTTCACAAGTTCGTACGGCTGGAATGAACAACTACTAAACCCTAGGTTGAATATATGTTTATATAACACATATCTTTGCTTGTTACATAATAGCCGAAGTTATCTTAACATCACTTAAACCTTAACTTCGCTAATCACTAAGTCGTTTAACTACAAAACACGAAACAAAAAATATCGTTTATTAAAAACAAGACGGATAATAAACATATGAAGTACTGACACGCCAAAATGCACCAACAGACTCCCTCCTTGGCAATAGCTTCATTTTTATTATTGTTTTTCTTCTTCAGTATGCAATAGTACACCGTCTTCAAGAAAAACTTTCTGCATGCACTCCATGTCTCACACAAACCGAGACCACTCTCTGGAACTTCTTCCCTTCTGACCTCAATGCAGGAATATATAAAATCTTTATGTGATTGAGTACCTGCAAATCTGATTTAGAACGGTTCACTAGGTGCATTGGATCATACACTCTCAATAACTTCTACTCGACTTCATATTCCATCACCGCTTTATCCGTTTCACTGCCAATTCCCCATAACTTCATATTCTTCCACATATTTTGCGGCATCGGCTTCGTTGGAATCTTCTTCAAGCATCAAACAGGTTTGTATTTTACCATCATCTATGGTATCCCGTTTGATCTTATACCACTCTCAACATCTTCAATATATTTTCCATTTTGAGGTTTGAGCAGAGTGAACTTCTTTTCCTTCACAACTTCTTTCCATATAATCTTCTTGACACAATCAAAAAAATCATCTTTACTACGGTTGATCAATTTAATTCTTGCTAAATCCTACGCCTCACACTCAGGTAAAGAATTAAATGACTTCAAAAACCTTGGACAATACTGAATACCATCATACCTTTTAAACACAAACAATTTCAGCTTCTCATCATACAACCAACTGATAATCCCTTTCTTTGATTCATTAAACCCCTTGATATTATAAGATTTTTTTGGTGAAGGGTGAACCACTGGTTTCTTTATTCTTATAAACCATTGAGCACACCCTTCTTTCCACTTGGGCTGCTCTTCTCATTCAAACTCTTCACTTTCTTCTTCAACATGTTTAGAAATCTTTTCAAGAACCACTGAATCACCACCATCAGTATATGTAACACCCCGTAACCGCAGCGGAAACGTACACGGGATGCAACAGACACATCTGATATCAACAGCATTGCTTATAAAGAAAATACCACTACATTAATTTATAACATATTACATTGTTGCGAGTTTCATTACTGTCTAGGTGTTACACACATATTTTACCGATAAGACATTAATAAATTCATTACAAAACATAGAGCAGCAAGCTTCCAACAGGTAGCACAGATAGTTAAGCACACATCAATCAATCCAACTTGGGCATACCTAGAAAACATGTAAAGAAAACGGGTCAACTACGAATAGTTGGTGAGTTTCACTAATTTAAATAAACACTGACAAATCATTTTAATAATGATTTATTAGCAATATAATCATGCTGGGAACTATGTTACCCCAGAACATTTCCATTAACTTTCTGGGAACTATGTTACCCAAGAACAATAATAACCCCTGGAAACTATGTTACCCCAGAACAATAATAACCCCTGGGAACTATGTTACCCCAGAACAATAAATACCCCTGGGAACTATGTTACCCCAGAACAATAATAACCCCTGGGAACTATGTTACCCCAGAACAATAAAAAACCCCTGGGAACTATGTTACCCCAGAACAATAATTACCCCTGGGAACTATGTTACCCCAGAACAATAATAACCCCTGGGAACTATGTTACCCCAGAACAATAATAACCCCTGGGAACTATGTTACCCCAGAACAATAATAACCCCTGGGAACTATGTTACCCCAGAACAATAATAACCCCTGATAAACAATTTATATATTCTGTGCATCAAACCATATATATATAAATGTACAAGTATTTCCATACGATCGGTATGTACTTAAATACTTTAAATAAGACATGTTTTCCGCCCCGGGAAAATATAATTAAAACAATTCATTAAAAGGGGCTCGTGAAAACTCACCTTTTTGTGAGTCGGTGAGTAATATAAGGAACAGCTACGTGCCTGGATCTGTAATATAATATCTAGTCGTTACTATATAATTCCCATAACTTAAATACGTATCAATCGGTACATCTGGGAACATTGTTAACCCAGTACTGTACTCGATTCGGGGACAATGTTAACCCCGTGACACTTCTAAGGACTCAGATTGTGACATTGCTTAGAGTTTGACAGTCAATTTAGTTAAGGTGATGAAATTATAGCTCGGTTTGACACCCCGTTTGGCCGTGGGGCCCGTTTCCGGTATTTCGGTGCCGGAAACGGTAAAATCGGGTAAAATTACCCAAATCATCCGAATTATTTTCGGATGATTTATTTTTACCTAATTTACTTAGATTTATGAAAATAGTCCATTTTTAAAGTTTTCGTGTACCAGTCAGCTCGCTTATGCGAACTTTGCCGGTTTACACGTTTTAAGCTTTAAATATTTGTTTTTACGTTCTTATTAGCACAAATAATTACCCGTTTAGTCTCGGGTCTTGAATTTTTGCACAAAACTTATTTTGACAGAAAGAAAATTTTACAAAATTTTTCCAGATTTATTTTCTTATATTTACATTTATTTATCTATTTTTAAATCTTATTAAAACACTAAATATGCCAAAAATACCAAAACACTTTAGAAAAATCCCAAATTTTTCTGGGATGATCTCTGTCATCCTCATAACTTCCTGGAATTTTTCCAGAATTTAAACTTATTTTTCAAGCCATTTTCACCCAAAACCGAGCTAGAAAGCCCTAGAACTCGTTTCACCGAAAAGCCTACTTAGACTTTTCCAACTGAGCTCAAATTTTTGGGTGACTTTTATATGTTATAAAAAGCTTATCTTAAATTTTCCAGAATTTTTCATCATGTTTAGCTATTTTTCACTATTTTTGGCCAAAACCGAGCATTAAATTCACCAAATATTCATATTTTATCCAAAAATTACCAAAAATTCACAGATCTCATATTTTCATGTGTAGATCATCTATGTGAAATTTCGTGACCCGACTCTAAGCACACGAAAATCTGTCCAAATTTCATAAACACACGAAAACCGAACTATTTTGTGTTTTCTAGCTTTAGATCGCAAGGATCTCGGTTTCTAGCCTTTGCTAGCCGCTAGATACAACACTTACAAGCACATCAACACCACACCAAGCAAGTTATACCCACAATCAAGCCATTTCTTTCCTAGTGTCGGTTAAAACATCAAAACAACGATTTTGACCGTAAAAATCCGTTCTCGAATCTTTTTACTCATTTCTTGGACCAAGATCCCTTGTATAACATGTATACATCTCTTGATCATGCAAGAGTCGGTTTCATCTCGGGTTTTCACCCGTCTTTCACATAGAAATTCATTTTTACAAGATTTCAACCGTAAAACTTCGTTCTAAACACTTTTAACTCAACACTTGGATCAAGATCCTTTGTATAACTTGTATACATCCCTTGATCACACGAGAACCGGTTCCATCTCGGGTTTTCACCCATATTTCACTTGGAACCTCTTGTTCTTGCAAAACAACTCAAAATAAAGAAATCAATACTATGATTTAACCAACTAAACCATGTTTTTACCTTCAAAATCTTGTTAGAACTCAAGGAATTGGATGGATGTTTGAAGATTTGAAAGAGTTTGAGAGAGTTTTGGGAGAGAATTGATGTTAAAAAAAAAATGAAATGTATAATGTGTGTGAAAGGGGGTGGCCGGCCTAAGTGGTGGTGTGGGGGGCCCACATCTCAAACCATGGCCACATATTTGGATTACACAATCCGGATAATGTTGTGGATAGTCTGGTTCAGTTCGTTTCTCGTTTAAACTCGTAATTCGGCTTAAAACGAGCCTAAAATGGTTGTTTTTCGGGTTAACATAAAATTTATATAAAACTGATTTAAAAACTTTAAAAACTTAACCCATGACATTAAAACATCATATTATTAATAATTACGCATCTTTTTCGGCTTGATTGATCGTCTCTTGCTTGGTTTGGTGTTAAAGGTTTCGTTTAGCGTACCGACGTACCATTAAATCGAAATCCTTTTTCTGTGCTATAATTTACTTATCCCGAAGCATTAATACTTCGTAAATATCACTAAACATTATATACTTCGTCTATAATGTAATTCCCGATTCGTTCGGGTTTCAATAATCGTTCATTGGTTAATTGTAATTCCAATACGATTCACTATATAATCGAGTATGATTCGTACTATGAATCATATATACTCATATATACGTACTATAACTCATATAATCAATATTTAAATGACACGTAAATAGTATATACCGGCTAGGGTATACCTGGATTTGCCGGAATCGTTACATTCTCCCCCCGTTATAAAAATTTCGTCCTCGAAATTTTACACGTCAACTACTTCCTTTTGAGGAAATAGGTGGGGGTATTTCTTCCGAAATTCATCCTTTCGTTCCCAAGTAAATTCTGGGCCTCGTTGCGAATTCCATCTAACTTTGACCAACGAGATCTTATTGTGTCTAAGTTGCTTGATCTTACCGTCCACTATTTCGATGGGCTCCTCTACGAAGTTGAGCCTATCACATATTTGAACACCCTCTAAGGGTAACACCGATGTCTCATCCGACAGACATCTTTTTAAATTTGACACATGAAACACGTTATGAACTGCACTTAGTTCCTCAGGCAGTTCTAGTCGGTAAGCTACCGGACCGATCTTTGCAGTGATGTTGAATGGTCCAATGTATCTAGGGGCCAACTTCCCCGCCTTTCCAAATCTGACCACTCCTTTCCAGGGTGATACTTTCAAATATACCTTTTCACCCTTCTCAAATGACAACGGTTTTCGACGGGTATCGGCATAACTCTTCTGCCGATCCCGCGCGGCTTTCAAGTTGTTCTTAATTTCAAGAATCTTGCTGGTCGTCTCCTGGACCAGATCCGATCTAATGACCTGCGAGTCACCCACTTCAGACCAGCAAAGTGGTGATCGGCACTTCCGCCCATACAATGCTTCATAAGGTGCTGCCTTTATACTGCTATGGTAACTGTTATTATAGGAAAATTCAACGAGTGGGAGATGTTGATCCCAATTTCCCTTAAAGTCCAGTACGCAGGCACGAAGCAAATCCTCCAAAGTTTGAATGGTCCTCTCAGACTGACCATCGGTCTGAGGGTGGTAAGCTGTGCTTAGGTCAATACGTGTTCCCAACGCTTCTTGGACAGCTTGCCAAAGTTTAGAGGTGAAATGGCTATCCGTATCGGAGATGATCGAGATGGGGATGCCAAGACGAGACACTATTTCATTTATATAAATTTGCGCAAGTCTCTCGGTGTTATAATTGTTTCTAATCGGAATAAAATGTGCCGATTTGGTTAATCTATCCACGATTACCCAAATTGCATCATTTCCCCGGGATGTCTTAGGGAGGTGTGTCACGAAATCCATTGTGATTTGCTCCCATTTCCATTCGGGAATCTCCGGTTGTTGTAACATTCCCGAAGGTTTCTGGTGCTCCGCCTTAACCCTCGCACACGTCGTACACTTGCCGACGTATGTGGCTATATCCTTTTTCATACCTGGCCACCAGTAAAATTCTTTCACATCCTGGTACATTTTATCCGATCCCGGATGTATGGAATATTTCGATTTATGCGCTTCGTCCATGATTAATTCACGAAGGTCATGGAGGGTCGGAATCCAAATCCGACTTTTGAAATTGAGAATTTCGTCTACACGCCGTTCGAAATTCTTCTCATTCCCGTAAAGTCCTTCTCTATCCAATTGGTCCTCTTTCAACGCCTCGCGTTGAGCGGCTCGAATCAAATCCGAAAGGTTTGACTGGACTATCATCCCCAACGCCCGCACTCGTAATGGTTTAACCCGATCTCTCCTACTCAAGGCATCGGCTACGACGTTGGCCTTGCCGGGGTGATATCGAATGTCACAGTCATAGTCACTCAGTAACTCGACCCACCTTCGTTGTCTCATATTTAGTTCTTTCTGATCGAATATGTGCTGCAAACTTTTATGATCAGTGAAGATGGTGCACTTTGTACCGTAGAGATAGTGTCTCCAGATTTTAAGTGCAAAGATGACTGCTCCCAGTTCCAAGTCATGAGTAGTGTAGTTTTTCTCATGAACTTTCAACTGTCGAGACGCAAGGCTATGACCTTTTTATTTTGCATCAACACGCTTCCTAACCTTTTACGGGATGCGTCACAATATACAACAAATCCATCGTCTCCGTCGGGGAGACTTAAGATTGGCGCTTGGCACAATCTTTGTTTTAGCGTTTGAAACGCCGTTTCCTGCTCTTCACCCCATTCATACTTCCGATCCTTTTGAGTCAGGAGGGTTAAAGGTTGGGCGATGCTGGAAAAGTTCTCTATAAATCGACGATAGTATCCAGCTAAGCCTAAGAATTGGCGGATTTCCTTTGGAGATTTAGGCGCTTGCCAATTCTTAATAGCTTCAACCTTACTCGGATCAACGTGTATTCCTTGGTGGTTTATAACATGACCGAGGAATTGCACCTCTTGTAACCAGAAGTTACACTTGGAGAATTTTGCATACAACTTCTCCTGATCCAAAAGCTCCAAAACTAACCTCAAATGTCGCTCATGTTCTTCTTTACTTTTTGAATATATCAAAATATCGTCAATAAATACAATGACGAATTTGTCGAGATAGGGTTTACAGACTCGGTTCATGAGATCCATGAACACCGCTGGCGCATTTGTTAGCCCAAAGGGCATAACTAGAAATTCGTAGTGGCCGTAGCGAGTCCGAAACGCGGTTTTTGGGATATCCTCATCTTGAATTCTAACTTGGTGGTATCCCGATCTAAGATCAATTTTTGAGAAGTAGCTCGCACCTTGTAGTTGGTCGAACAAATCATCGATTCGGGGAAGAGGATACCTATTTTTGATGGTTAATTTGTTCAATTCCCTGTAGTCAATGCACATTCGAAGGCTTCCGTCCTTCTTTTTCACAAATAGTACAGGTGCACCCCACGGGGAGTAGCTGGGACGAATAAATCCCTTATCCAACAATTCCTGCAACTGGTTGGATAATTCTTGCATCTCGGACGGTGCAAGTCTGTAAGGGGCCTTAGCAACAGGGCCAGCTTGTGGTAACAGATCGATTCTGAATTCGACCTGTCGGGTTGGCGGTAATCCAGGAAGTTCCTCTGGAAAAACTTGTGGAAATTCGCGTACCACGGGAATATCGTCCACCCGTTTTTCCTCAGAATCAGCGGCCGTCAGGCTCGCTAGATACGCCACACATCCCTGACGTATATATTTCAACACCTTGAGGTGGGATATAAATGGTATCATGGTGCCGGATTTTTCTCCCTGCACTAATACCTCCTCGTCATCCGACACCCGGATCTTGACGATTTTCTTTTCACAGTTTATTTCTACCCTATTACGTGCCAACCAATCCATTCCCACTATTACGTCAAAACTCCCCAATTCTACCGGTAACAAGTCAATCAGGAAGGATTGTTCGCTTAGAATAAAAGGGCAATTCCGAACAATCCGATTAACTATCATGGTTTTACCGTTAGCGACCTCTACGGTGTAAGGTTCTATGGTTTCACCAATAGGAAGGTTTGCTATCGAAAGGAATCTAACGGAGACAAAACTTCTATCGGCGCCTGTATCATATAATACAGAAGCGTAATGATCAGAGACGAGGAAGGTACCTGTCACTACGCTGGGGTCCTGGCGCGCCTCGTTCGCTCCCATCACAAATGCTCGGCCTCGCGCCGGATTGGACGACGATGGCTGACCCGCGAGTTGTCTCCCGTTTCCTCCCTGGTTCAGTTTCGGGCAGTTCCTTTTGAAGTGATCCGTGCTGCCGCATTCGTAGCAAGCACGGCTAGTGGTCACCATCTGGTTTCCATGCGGGTTCTGTTGTCGGGCTGGTTGAGTTCTAAATGGTTGCGCCCGAATAGGTTGTGGTTGTCGGTTCAGGTTGTTCAGATTTGTCTTACAATTTGGTGCGTAGTGTCCAACCCTGCCACACCGGTGGCACACCACCTCCTTGCACACGCCACTATGGTGGTAACCACATTTCCCGCACCTAGGAAACGTTCCCTTCTGCGGTTCTTGCCTTCCGCCCGAACTAATCATGGCATAGCTCTGGGCAGCGGGCCTAGCTCGTTTGCTTTGCTGCTTTTCTTGGACTCTATGATCATGCGCACCCCGTTTTCCCCCAGCGGATTCTCCTGTCACCTTTAGTGATCCGCTCCGCAAGAAATCATACATGACTATGCCAGCCTGTGTCACTGCACTTTCATACGTCCGGTGTCCCCCCGCGTTGACTATACTCCTCACTACTGGAGTAAGTCCCCAAATATAACGTTCCACCCTCTTTGACTCTGGGGTGACCAACCACGGCACTAATCGTGACAGTTCATTAAACCGGTTGGTATATCCCAAGTGGTCCGCCCCATGCATTTCCAGGTTCCACAACTCATGTTCCAGTTTCTGCAATTCATTCTTTGGGCAGAAATGTTTCAAAACAAGATCCTTAAGCTCTGTCCAGGTCATGCGGTTTGTCGCCGCCTGACCTCGAGTCTGTACTATGGTGTTCCACCATGTCAAGGCATGGTCTGTGAACGTACAGGTGGCGTACTTAACGACACAATCCTCGGGACAGTTGCTGATATTCACCACTGACTCTATTTTCTCTAACCCATTCGGTCCTTCCGACCCGTTAAACTCTAAAGGCTTGCATAACATAAAGTCCTTGATTGAACAACCCCTGGATGGTCCAGTGCGGTTGGTTTCTACAGTAGGTATGGGGCCATTACTGTCGGTAGCGACCACCGTAGGCGGTGCGTCATTACTCGGAATCGTGTTATCGGTAGGTGGAGGATTAGCATTATGTTCCCCGCCATTATTTATGGGCGTTTGATTGCTCGGAGGGGTTGGATTAGATGAGTTATTAATACTGGCGGCGATGCGCGATACTATATCCGGTATCGCCGCCTCCAACTGTTGAGCAATCAAACGGCTCACATCTACTTCCGATATTCTCGTTGATCGTTTCGGTGCCATTCTACACAACATCAAGAAAACACATATAATTAATACCATTCCAAATTATGAAACACAAAACACATTCCATACATTAATAAACATTAGTACATATTACACAAACATCCGTTTACATACTTCCCAGTCATCAATACATAACTAAGTTTTAATACAAAGGGCCTATGTTGGTATCATTCTCGACATAACCCGCAATGGGTCAGTGCTTGAATGATACCCAAAAGTATCGATAATGATATGCCCTACAAGAGACCCCCTATGGGCCAGTGGTTGTATCATAACTAAACAAGATTCACTCCATGTTAGCATCACCACTAACTGCTCACATGGAGTATCAAAAAGCGGTTCAAGATTCTACCATCTAACACATCTACACATGGTGGTAAACCAACCCCACCAACACCGCCACCAGCACCACCAACACCGCCACCATAACCCGGATTCGGGTTTCCATCTGGCCGATCAACCAGTGGGAGTATGAGCACTCCCTCTTTAACTGGTTAATAGCATACTGGTGATCCAGTATGCTGTCCCCGAGGTACGCCCGCCTCTGTACCCCCACGACCAGGGCGGCAGAGTGCTCGTTCACCTGTTCGGTGAGAACACGTAGCCAAGCCGCCAAGTCCCGTTCCTGCCTCGGAAGACCCCACACAGGTAGGGTCGCAGGCTCGGGTTGGGGGCGGGAAGACTCGCCCCGGTGGTATGTGGATATGGGTGGGGTAACAGTGGGCGGAACATACGGGACACTGATCCGCGCCGTGAGGCGGGGACCGTGTCTGGGGGGAATCGGGGCGGTCTGTGGTGCGGGTGGTGTAGGAGATCTGGTAACCCTAGCAGGGGAGGGTAAACTAGCACTCCTAGCTGGGGTGGTCTGTCTAGAGGCACTATGACTAGCCTCTGAAGGCTCGGAGCTGGGTGCTAAACTTGGGCTTCCAGAGGCCCCGGAACTGACCTCTTCCGGGTCCTCTTCCGTCGACACACTAGGTGTTCTTGCCATTTTTACCTGCACACAAGTTAACAAACATATAGTCCCTTTCCATAGTGTAATTCATAATTAAATTAATCATGCACTTACTTATACAATTTTGCCACATAATAATATTATTATACATTTACACATATGTTGCCAATTTTACCTATTTAAGTCCCCCGTGACTTCCCCTGAATTCCCTCGTGCAGACAAGTCTGTTATTATGTTCCGGACCATAATAACCTACTTGTCCAACAAAGTTCATCCCGATCTCATCACTATATATTATTAGTTGATATTCAGATCCTATAATACTTGAGCTACTGGTTATATTTTAGGTATCTTTTTCAGACATCCTAATTCTTTATAACCAATGGCTCTGATACCAAGTTCTGTAACACCCCGTAACCGCAGCGGAAACGTACACGGGATGCAACAGACACATCTGATATCAACAGCATTGCTTATAAAGAAAATACCACTACATTAATTTATAACATATTACATTGTTGCGAGTTTCATTACTGTCTAGGTGTTACACACATATTTTACCGATAAGACATTAATAAATTCATTACAAAACATAGAGCAGCAAGCTTCCAACAGGTAGCACAGATAGTTAAGCACACATCAATCAATCCAACTTGGGCATACCTAGAAAACATGTAAAGAAAACGGGTCAACTACGAATAGTTGGTGAGTTTCACTAATTTAAATAAACACTGACAAATCATTTTAATAATCATTTATTAGCAATATAATCATGCTGGGAACTATGTTACCCCAGAACATTTCCATTAACTTTCTGGGAACTATGTTACCCAAGAACAATAATAACCCCTGGAAACTATGTTACCCCAGAACAATAATAACCCCTGGGAACTATGTTACCCCAGAACAATAAATACCCCTGGGAACTATGTTACCCCAGAACAATAATAACCCCTGGGAACTATGTTACCCCAGAACAATAAAAAACCCCTGGGAACTATGTTACCCCAGAACAATAATTACCCCTGGGAACTATGTTACCCCAGAACAATAATAACCCCTGGGAACTATGTTACCCCAGAACAATAATAACCCCTGGGAACTATGTTACCCCAGAACAATAATAACCCCTGGGAACTATGTTACCCCAGAACAATAATAACCCCTGATAAACAATTTATATATTCTGTGCATCAAACCATATATATATAAATATACAAGTATTTCCATACGATCGGTATGTACTTAAATACTTTAAATAAGACATGTTTTCCGCCCCGGGAAAATATAATTAAAACAATTCATTAAAAGGGGCTCGTGAAAACTCACCTTTTTGTGAGTCGGTGAGTAATATAAGGAACAGCTACGTGCCTGGATCTGTAATATAATATCTAGTCGTTACTATATAATTCCCATAACTTAAATACGTATCAATCGGTACATCTGGGAACATTGTTAACCCAGTACTGTACTCGATTCGGGGACAATGTTAACCCCGTGACACTTCTAAGGACTCAGATTGTGACATTGCTTAGAGTTTGACAGTCAATTTAGTTAAGGTGATGAAATTATAGCTCGGTTTGACACCCCGTTTGGCCGTGGGGCCCGTTTCCGGTATTTCGGTGCCGGAAACGGTAAAATCGGGTAAAATTACCCAAATCATCCGAATTATTTTCGGATGATTTATTTTTACCTAATTTACTTAGATTTATGAAAATAGTCCATTTTTAAAGTTTTCGTGTACCAGTCAGCTCGCTTATGCGAACTTTGCCGGTTTACACGTTTTAAGCTTTAAATATTTGTTTTTACGTTCTTATTAGCACAAATAATTACCCGTTTAGTCTCGGGTCTTGAATTTTTGCACAAAACTTATTTTGACAGAAAGAAAATTTTACAAAATTTTTCCAGATTTATTTTCTTATATTTACATTTATTTATCTATTTTTAAATCTTATTAAAACACTAAATATGCCAAAAATACCAAAACACTTTAGAAAAATCCCAAATTTTTCTGGGATGATCTCTGTCATCCTCATAACTTCCTGGAATTTTTCCAGAATTTAAACTTATTTTTCAAGCCATTTTCACCCAAAACCGAGCTAGAAAGCCCTAGAACTCGTTTCACCGAAAAGCCTACTTAGACTTTTCCAACTGAGCTCAAATTTTTGGGTGACTTTTATATGTTATAAAAAGCTTATCTTAAATTTTCCAGAATTTTTCATCATGTTTAGCTATTTTTCACTATTTTTGGCCAAAACCGAGCATTAAATTCACCAAATATTCATATTTTATCCAAAAATTACCAAAAATTCACAGATCTCATATTTTCATGTGTAGATCATCTATGTGAAATTTCGTGACCCGACTCTAAGCACACGAAAATCTGTCCAAATTTCATAAACACACGAAAACCGAACTATTTTGTGTTTTCTAGCTTTAGATCGCAAGGATCTCGGTTTCTAGCCTTTGCTAGCCGCTAGATACAACACTTACAAGCACATCAACACCACACCAAGCAAGTTATACCCACAATCAAGCCATTTCTTTCCTAGTGTCGGTTAAAACATCAAAACAACGATTTTGACCGTAAAAATCCGTTCTCGAATCTTTTTACTCATTTCTTGGACCAAGATCCCTTGTATAACATGTATACATCTCTTGATCATGCAAGAGTCGGTTTCATCTCGGGTTTTCACCCGTCTTTCACATAGAAATTCATTTTTACAAGATTTCAACCGTAAAACTTCGTTCTAAACACTTTTAACTCAACACTTGGATCAAGATCCTTTGTATAACTTGTATACATCCCTTGATCACACGAGAACCGGTTCCATCTCGGGTTTTCACCCATATTTCACTTGGAACCTCTTGTTCTTGCAAAACAACTCAAAATAAAGAAATCAATACTATGATTTAACCAACTAAACCATGTTTTTACCTTCAAAATCTTGTTAGAACTCAAGGAATTGGATGGATGTTTGAAGATTTGAAAGAGTTTGAGAGAGTTTTGGGAGAGAATTGATGTTAAAAAAAAATGAAATGTATAATGTGTGTGAAAGGGGGTGGCCGGCCTAAGTGGTGGTGTGGGGGGGCCCACATCTCAAACCATGGCCACATATTTGGATTACACAATCCGGATAATGTTGTGGATAGTCTGGTTCAGTTCGTTTCTCGTTTAAACTCGTAATTCGGCTTAAAACGAGCCTAAAATGGTTGTTTTTCGGGTTAACATAAAATTTATATAAAACTGATTTAAAAACTTTAAAAACTTAACCCATGACATTAAAACATCATATTATTAATAATTACACATCTTTTTCGGCTTGATTGATCGTCTCTTGCTTGGTTTGGTGTTAAAGGTTTCGTTTAGCGTACCGACGTACCATTAAATCGAAATCCTTTTTCTGTGCTATAATTTACTTATCCCGAAGCATTAATACTTCGTAAATATCACTAAACATTATATACTTCGTCTATAATGTAATTCCCGATTCGTTCGGGTTTCAATAATCGTTCATTGGTTAATTGTAATTCCAATACGATTCACTATATAATCGAGTATGATTCGTACTATGAATCATATATACTCGTATATACGTACTATAACTCATATAATCAATATTTAAATGACACGTAAATAGTATATACCGGCTAGGGTATACCTGGATTTGCCGGAATCGTTACAGTATACATCCAAACTTGTTCATGAATAGGAGATGGTATAACATGCTGCCCCCTCCTCAAAAATCTCTCCTTCCAAGGACTCAATAATAACTATCTTGTCACCAATCTCTCTTATCTCCCCGTCTTCTATCTCATCATCCACATCAGATATAACATCAAATCCTCTAAACCCTGAAGAGCACCAGTATTTTCATCCACAATCACGGTGTCATCACTTCCAGCACCTGAACCTGCCTTACCTGATTCCCCCCTGAGTTGTAGCTTGCGTACCAAGGACTTTTGAGGTGCTTGGCATCTCACCACCTGCACCTTTCGATGCATTAGGATCATCGTCAATATTACCACGCATTGAAACTACTTTGAAACTACCCCCCCCCCCCCCCCGAGATGCTAAGTACTTCTTAGAGAATCTATTACCTTAGTCTATTCAACAATGAGGATTGACGGTAGCTGATTCTCATAGATCAGCCTATGAATAGCCTGATTCTGAATAAGATTAATTTGAGACTGCTCAGCCACCACTCGTTCAAGCTCAATAATCCTTTTGGTTTTTGCACGAGAAGCATCAAATTAAACTTGGACCTAAGGCACATCATAGGTGTAGGGCGGAGGAAAATAAGTACTCGTAGACAGAATAGGCAAAGAAGTAGACACTGGTAGCGTAATCACACACACACACACACACTAGTTGTAGTCATCATCGTCAAATCAACAATCAAACTAACCACCTCAGAAGGCGTCATCATGGTCTGAGGCAAAGAAACGATAATTGGAGTGATAGAATCCACCGAAGAAACGCCAGTACAAACCTCAGTGACAAAAACACCAGTCACTAAAACTGGTGTAAAAGTAACAGGAACAGAACCAGAATCCTCACCAAATCGGGCTCGCTTGGGTCGGTACTATTACCCTCATACTCATTTTGTCACTTGGATCATCAAAATCCGATTCATCATCCCCAGCTCTTTTCTTCTTCTTACCAGCCTGGATTCTCCTCTAGAAAGTTATGTAACGACAAGTCTCATTTACCCCATCCGAACTATCAGATTCAGTAGCCTCAGACGAATGAGGCGCTGATGGTTCAACAACAGCAACAACACTAATACATGTGGATACCCCGGGCATATCCATTCCTAAAGCAAAATCTAGATTAATATTCTCGAACACCTTATGATCAATAATCTCCTATTGAATAACGGGTTGTTGTGGAGTTATGACTTGCTGTTGTGGAGGTTCCCATGGTTCAAACACATGTTGTTGAACTGCCCCTTGAATAGGCACATCAAGAAAACTATCGTTTAGCGAAGGCATTTTAAATGATTCACAATAGCCCAAACAACACAGTTGGTCTAGTTCTCAGTTCCTCCTTACTCCTTTCACTAGAAGATCGATGTTGAGCATAAATCCGCTTATTTGTATTGTCAACATTATTAACCGCTCATCTCTGAGGCACATTCAGAGCAACATGATTCAATATCATTTGTAAAAATTGGGATACAACATTAATCGTTTCCTCCCAGTTTCTCTCCTCTAATTACCAAATATCATTGAATATTATTCTACTGAAACTATACGGCTTGTTATACACCAACAAAGTTGTAGCTGATTGCATAGCTGCACCGATACCATCCAAACCCGAGTTTCTACTTGACATGCAAACAATCAACACATGCATTAGAAACCACCATGGACCCAGAAGACAACCATTACGTTTCTGCGAGTCGCCAATAGGGCCCGAATATCCCATTCATCGAAAAGCACCATACCTAAATAAGTAGGAATACTCAATAGGACCATTATTCTCAATCATTGTCCCTAAATGTAAAGCTACACGAATATTGTAAACAGAAAAGACAATTGTACGATTATTTCCTGTAGCTCGCATCACTTGCGGTTCAACTCGAGGATTCATATTCCACGGAGTTCCAAAAATCTTCAATGTTTTCCTCTGAGATAGGTAATGTAGTTGAGATAGAATAAAAGATCCTCGAACGAAGCAAAAAGTTTATCATCTTGCGAAAGTCATCTAATCCTTGTTGATCCAGCTCTAAAGTCACAAACATGTTATCTGCACTTACGAACTTCCTTGGATCGTCACCACCGTTTCCACTAGCTCCTCCTACACCAGCAACACTAGCCATATCTGCATCAAACAAATTAAGTTAGACCATAAAAAAAAGACACAATTAACTTCGCCACTTATTGAAATGGCGAAGTTCTGATTCAAGCGAAGGTGGTCAACTTCGCCTGACGAACAATTTTGACTATACCAGTGACTGTTCTGCAGCCCACAAATCCAAAATTTGGAAAACCCAACTAAATATCAAATTGATGATCATCCTGGATACTCAAAGCTCCACATAACAAAAATCTAAACACATTATTAATCAAAGCCAACATAAACTATGTTTTAGTAAGTTGGTTTGATCGGAACAAGAATATCGGCCATAAAGTCCAAAAAAAGCAACATTAAAGGATATAAGTTATATGATTGTGATCGTGGAATGATTTACACCTTATAATGTAGACCAAAAACTTTTTTTAACACGTATAAAATTTTCGTAAAATCGTTTGGTAACTTCGCCGTTAGGGTACAGTCGTTTTTGAACACTTTTGACCTAAAAACCCATTTTTATATTCTTTGAAAAGACAAAGGAGAAGTTATGAAACTTCGCCTGATAGAAGAAAGTAGATAACTTCGCCTGTGGAATATGAATTGACAGATTCCCACTTTCTTGGGATCAGTTGATTTGCCTCGAACAACGTGCAAACCCTAAAACAACTCAAAATCAAATGAAAAATTCAATCCAACCGTCTAATTTTGTTGCCGGGTTATCATCGTTAAACCCCTCACTAATCAACCACACAAAGAGTTCAAGCACATGAATAACAGGGAGTAAAATCTTATCATTGAACACCAAAAGTTATGAAACCACTACACCTTACCCGTAGATCTATTAAAGATTATCAAAAAGTGACCGAGTCACATTAGGGTTCAGTTGGAATGAATCCTGTGCCGTCATGTGCATGAAATCGTGCATATAAGTAACTTGAATGCAATGAGCCAGACGACAATCCTATCAAGCCGTACGTGGAGAATTTGGAAGATAAAATGAGAAAAGTGACTCATGAACTCATATTTATAAGCAAAACAGTAGTGTAGGCGAAGATGTGGCAATTTTGCCCACTTGCTTATGGCGAAGTTGTCTTCAGCCTTAAGCAAAAAGTTTTAAAATAAGATTCAACGTTTTTCCAATAAATCTTTAAACCTTGTTATGAAACATTTAATCCCGAGAGTACCAAACAGTAAGTAAGTGGTGAGATAAATAAATACTTCTCAATGAAGTAGGTTTAAATTCTCATTTAATGGGATCAAACGTTCTAGGTTCGATAAAGGGACATGTGACGACACACACATACTTTGTAAGATCTGGTCAATCGCCTGTATCGTTGTCCACTTAAACACACGCCCTTAATACTTACTTCGAGGGATAAGACCGGACACAATTTAGATTTGTATGATCTATTGGGAGCCACAGGTACAAGCCTCGAAATCACTTTTCCATGTTTCATTATTGGTTTTACCAGACCGAGTCACCCCAATTTGATTCCAACCCCCTGATGCCTGGCCAAAAGATTTTTAATGATAGAACATTCATTTTCTTATACAAAAATGAAATATTTTTTAAAATCAAACATTAAGGTTGAACATTGGACTTGTATGCCAAGCAATACAGACTTACATGCCTTTCATTCATGGTGTTTAAGACTTATAATGAAGCCCCACCTCTGTAGCTCTAATATCAATTGTAGGTCCCTGGGATGGATCGCTACAAGAGATATCACAAACACAAAGGGTGCGGAATCCCTTATTTATTTGGTTTACGAGTATTAGTATATAACGAGAACAAACCAACAAAGATTATAGCAAAAGTTTACTTGTATTGAATTATATCTCAGTATCAATCAATACACAGTAAAGCACTTCACAAGTTCGTATGACTGGAATGAACAACTGCTAAACCCTAGGCCGAAGATATGTTTATATAACACATATCTTTGCATGCTACATAATAGGCAAAGTTATCTTAACATCGCTTAATGTTAACTTTTCTAATCACTAAGCCATTTAACTACAAACACAAAACAAAGCATATCGTTTATTACAAACAAGACTAACAATAAACCTATGAAGTACTGACACACCAAAATGCATCAAAAAGTTTGAAATTGAGATATATCCGAAGTGATAATGGAATGAAATTCAAGAATAGCATGATGGAATTCTTTTGTCTGCAACGGGGTATTCATCATGAATACAGTGCCGCGTAAGTGCCACAACAGATAATGAGTTAAGAAGACTAGCTATGTGTTGCTTAAAAACCGTAAGCCGAATCTTCAATTTATCACCTTTTGGGTGTCCTTGCACAATGTTGAAGAAATATGATGATAAATTTGAAGATAAAGAGATTGATGGATTCTTTCTTGGGCATGCGTCACCTAAGAAAAGGGTATTTAGTTTCTCTTCTGGGTGCATAGAAGAGTGGTACCATTTTGATTGTGAAATGTACAACACACCACCTGTCGGCAAGGGACCTAATTGGATGTTCGATTATGAAAGTTTTTTCAATTATTTCATTCCCTTGGTTGATGTTGAACATGGATATCTGATTCATGCTTATCTTGAAGAAGAGATCTTATATAAGACGAGAACTTCTATTAATGAAGATTCTATTGCACATCATCAGCCTGAAACATCTGAAGATGTTTCAATATCTTCTGATGATGCCGACATTGAAGATTCTTCTTCTGCTCCATTTATTAAATCTCATGATGTTTATGAGATACATGTTAAAGAATCTTCCCAACCTTTGATTGCTGAATCAGCAGAAGAAAACGTCACTAACATGCAAGACAATGTTGAAATTCCTGAGAAGTCGACACTTAGGATTCATTCTTATCTTCCTCAGGACAAAAATATTGGTGATGTGCATGATGGAGTTCGTACGTGACGTCAGGTTGCTCATGTATGCAAATATAATGCGTTGTTTTGTATTCATGCATCGGGGATCATGACCATCACCAAGTACACTTGCTTTTTTTGTTTATCCCAGATTGAACCGTAAAGTTTTCAATGGCACTTCAAGAACCTTGTTGGGTAGAAGTGATGCAATAAGAATTGCAGTTGTTTGTATGACTGAGTGTATCGGATCTCATTGATCAACCGGCTCGGGTGAAGAAAGCGATCTCGACAAACATTGGTATTTGAATGTAAAAAGGACGATCGTGGGGTAATTGTGAGAAACACAGCACGATTAGTTGTTCTAGGTTTAAACCAATAAGAAGGCATAGATTACACCAAGATATATGCTCCAGTTGCTCGACTGGAGGCTATACGTATATTTTTGGCCTACGCAGTTTTCAAGAAATTTAAACTTTATCAAATGGATGTTAAGAGTGCGTTTTTAAATGGGGATATTCATGAGGAGGTGTATGTGAAGTAGCTTGTTGGTATTGCAGGTCCTGACTATCCCGAGCATGTTTACCGATTAAACAAGTCTCTGTAAGGTCTTCACCAAGCCCTGAGACCTTTGTATAGCACATTAGCTGACCATCTGATCGATAGTGTTTCAAACGAGGGACTGTGGATTGTACTCTCTTTCACAAGACCGTGGAAGAAGATCTCCTTCTAGTCCAGATATATGTTGATGATATTATTTTTCGCTCACCAAACGACAAGGTGTGTAAGGACTTAGAGACATCAATGTAGACAAAGTTTGAGATGAGTTCGATGGGAGAGATGAATTTTTTCTTGGGGTTGTACGTTCACCAGACTGATTCAGGTATTTTCATACATCAGACGAAGTATGTGAATGATGTCTTGAGCCGTTTAAAGATAATTACCAAAAAAGTCCCCTCGACGCATCTTCCCGTTAGTCACAATTTGTCACCGGGCGAATTGGATGAAACCGTTGATGCGACCCATTATCGAGCTATGATTGGTTCTCTTATGTACTCAACTACGTCACGTCTTGATATTATGTTTGCTATTTTTTTATGTGCAAGGTATCGATCGAGTTCCCGAGTGACTCATCTGGTGGTTGTTATGCGTAATTTCCACTATTTGAGGGGTAATCTTGAAATCGAGTTATGGTATCCCAAGGATAATAGTGTCGATCTTACGACTTATATAGACTCTAACTATGGGGGATGCAAGATCAACTTCAGGTCTGCCACAGCAGGATGTCAATTATTCGGAAACTAGCTTGTTTCCTGGTAGTGCAAGAAGCAGAAAACGGTCTCTACATCAAACGTCGAAGCCGTATACGTGATATCCTGGAGTTGCTGTTCACAGGTTTTGTATATCCAGCAACACATGTGGGATTACAGTTTGAAGTTTCTTAATACTCCCATATTTATTGATAATTCTACTTCGATCAATGTCACTAAAAACCTTGTTCACCACTCGAAAGCGAAACATACTGAATTTCGATATCATTTTATCTGTGATTGTCTTGAAAAGAAAGTAATCAATGTTGAAAAGATTCACATGGATTTTCAGAAAGCTGACGTCTTAACCAAAGCATTTGACAAAATGCAATCTACTTATCTGCTTGGTTTAAAAGGTTTAAAAACTTTAAAAGAAACTCAATTGCTCGGTTAATCATTTTCATTTTTGTAGAAGTTTTCATTTATTTTCTTTCTTTATGTTTTGGTTTTTAGGGGGAGAAAATTGAGAAAATCCAAAAATATTGTGATTTCTGTTTGTATAGATAAACTTCATAAATATTCATATAATTAGAAAAGCCAAAAACATTAAAAAAATGCTCCTCATAATGAGTTTTTTTGAAGCAAATGGGGAAAATGATAATACATTGATCACTTATATCCTATATCTAGTAAGAAATAGCAAAAAAAACTGTGTGCTTAATTGTATTAGTGCATTGGTAGGTCTTAAACAAACGAGTAAGTAATATTATGTGATTTAAACATAAAGTTGTCAAAATGAAAGAGGTGTTAGTCTATATCAAAGTCTTGGTGATGAAGGCAGAAATGTAATAGCTTGTCATATTCAAGCCTTATAATCAGTTTGATCACCAAAATTTGTCACAAATTAAATTGTTTAAGCTTCTAGTTAATGGTTAACACTTCAACGATGTATGGCCTTATGGCCTTAAATCCTTTATTGATGGGATGCTTCGGGTTTCCGGACTCCATTGGGTCTTTATACGGTTTCTCACATAGGTATTCATTTTAGTGAATATTATTATGCTCAAAAGGTGAACCTGCAGTTTATCTGCCAATATAATCATTAACTTGATCACGTATGTACTTCATTGTATAAATTCCCCACTGACTTGATTAAACCACGTTGTGAGTCATACATTGTCCCCTTGCTAGCGTCTTATTACCATTAAGAAATGGACCACAAGGGACATAATGTATGTAAGCCTTACAGATAAAATCGTGCATACTCATCCATGGGAAAGGAACTCAGGGTATTTCTTGATAACGAGGGTATATCTTATAGTGAGGATTATTCGCTAGCTTGCTATTGTAGATTCTAAAATTCAAAGTATTTCGATCTGTTGATTCTATGGTTTCAGTCAAGTTGGGGTGACATGGTATAAATTAAATAATTCTGAATCGAGATTTGAGGCTGATAGTTTCTGATATTTTGCGCCATAATTAAAACATGAAGCATATCACAGAAATTGCTGAAAAATATTTTGTAATGCATAGGTTGACAACAATATAAATGACAGACTTATTACCAATCATATCAGATCCAAAATATTAAACTGTGACGGACGCAATTCTTGGTCAATATGATTCATGTTTTCATAGTTTAAATTCTAGTTTTCTTTCAGTTTTGGTTTGAATATTTGAAAAATATCAAAAATATTTTTGGTTTGTTTTGATTTAAATCTTAGAGTAATCCAAAAAGATATTCTATTCTGCTTTATTTTTTATTACCGAGCTATGCGAAATTTAAATTTGACAAAGAAAAATTTTACCCATGATTTTAAATTAAAAATGTTAATTTCAGATCCTTTAGGTAACTTTTAATTTAATATTTATGAAAACGGCATCAAATAGTTGGTTTTGATGGTTAAATGGTTTTACCCAGTAACAATCTCATTCATCAAAGTCACTGTTTATTCTTTACTATATTGTAACAATGAGTGTTCATTCGTAAAATTTATATAACGAATGTGTTACATTAGTTATTCATTCACATTCGCTTTTGCTCAAAAGAAATGAATGGAGGCTTATTCGTTAAATTGTTAACGAATGAAGAACGAATGAAATATTATTCGTTCATATTTAACCAAAGAAAGGTGATTAGTTAAATGTTTAACGAATGAAGGTTCATTCATTAATTACTTTAAACAAATGAGGCATTCGTTTTGTCTTGGTAAGTGTGATAAGAGTTTACGACATACCTAAACCACATGAGACGAATGGAACTCCATTTCTCTAAACACTCTTTGCTCTCGAAATCCCCAAAAACAAACAAAACTCTTGCAAAATTTTTCAGGATTTTTGAGTGTAGTTTTTGTACGTTTAATCATCTACGAGCGATCATAAGGTATATACAATCATAGTGATGATCTTAATTTAGATTTTGGTCCAGCTTTAAGTGCTTTCGATGGAAATTTGTTAACGGACTTAAAATGATTAAATTGGACACTCAAACTGATATTAAAACTTGATTGGATGATTTACGATTGTTATCGATGACATTTAAACAAATTTTGAGGTAAATGGTCAAGTATTGAACAAATTCTGATTTGAAATTGCACCGTTTGACTTTCTGAGTTCAAATCTATTTTGACATGACTTTGATAGTCAACAGATGCATTCATTAAATTTCGTTTGTTTATCAAGTAAAGAATGACTCTCATTCGTGTACTATTTTATAACGAATGTACACATTCATTGACATGTTTAACGATTGGCCTCTTTCGTTGCATAATCTAACGAATTAGCATTTGTTTTACTTAACAAACGTGCAATGACTTAACGAATGTGTCCAGTCATTTTAAGTTATTAATGAATGTGTCTATTCGTTTAGAATCCTTAAATAATGAGATGTGTTTCATTCGTTATTCTTTAAAGTATAACGAACTTGGACATATTTCTTATTTTTAAAGTATAATTCAAATATTAACTTGTTCGTTTTTGCAGAAATGGCTGATATTCCTCAATTAACGTTCCCAAGGGTGAACAAGAACTACATGATGAACATGCACCTCAAGTTGATCAACCTGCTGAAAAACCTGAAGCACAACAAGAAGAAGTGCCTACTACAGAAGTTGTATCTGACGAGAAACACAACATCTGTGCTTTCTTAAAAGATAATTTCTTTGGGCGTACTCTGTTTGGCGGAGTTATTACATTTATGAAGTGATCAAGGATCTAACATGCTATAAATATTGATCTACCTGTCCATTATAGTATCATCAGGCCATTCTGGGAGATGACCAAGTACGTTCAAGCAAGAATTACATTGTTGCTGAGCTATAAGACAAATAGATTATTTTTTATGTCGATGTGATTCGTATGGTATTTTGGTTTGATGAAACTATGGATGATCGGTGTGAGTTTGAACGTGAGTTGATCAACGAATTGTTTAGGAGGTTGATGTGTAAGGGAGACTTGAATAAGTCTATGTATAACAACGAGAACTTGTGCGAGCAGTATAATTATTTATTACGCATACTTATTCATTGCCTCAGTGGATGGAATGGTGGATACGATGAGTGCAGAGTGATGATAAAATATGCATTTGTTGCAATTATATTAGACAAGCTGTTCAACTTCTCAGAAACGGTGTTCTATCATTTGAAGGAGAACTACACAACACACAAGAACAAGTTCCTAATGCATCCAAGATTTTTCCAGATGATTATCAACCACTTACAACCATATTTAGTTAAAGATCCGGAGCGGATCTTAGGATTTTAGAGCATATGAATGAAGACTCGATGAGGAGAATTAGGGTTTACCCTGGTCAGACGAATCAAACAAAGCCACGGTTCAAGCGGTTGATTGGTCATTTAGCTCATGAAAATTATGTAGCTCCATCTGATGCTCGTTGGATCGACAAAAATTCAAATTTGGAACATGAAGGTGGTGAAGGTGGGAATGATGAAGGTGGTGATGGTGGTCCGGGAGTTGATGATGGTGGTAGTGATGCGGTGGTAGCACGTAAGCGTAAAGTGAATGGTAAGGCTATTGCGGTAGATACGCCTGAGAAAAAGATAACGCGTAGACGTTCTGGTATTGAGATACAAGAGCAAGAACAAAAAATTCCAAGGATTGTCGTGTTTGTTCCTACTGTATGTAATGTATCTACTCCACCAACACCGGTGGTAACTCTTATGACAACAACGTCAAAAAATCCACGTTTCTTGTCGATTCCTCAATCAATGTTCTCCCCGATTCCGTCCTCGCAAAAATTCTTGGCTACTACAAGTCCAACAATTCTTGTACGTCCAATGTAGAGGCTAGATCAAATATGTCATTCCATAGACCTGCTGGTCCTATGCAGCTCATTCATTTGAATTTTTATAAGATGCCAGTACAACAACAGATGTTCCAGATGATGAACTTGCTACATCTTCAGGAAACTCAGATGACTGCTGAAGGAAATTTCAAGAGCAGATGAGGGAGAATCAAAGACAAATGACATTTTCAATATGCTCAGAATGAGAACCGGGAGTTAAAGGCCCTGGTTACTTCTTGGGAGGAGAGACTAAACAAGCTATATGAGATTATCCTTCAGTTGGCATGCAAAGATGATATACTCAAAAAGTTGAAGGGCAATGATGATGACAAAGATCCCGAGGCTGGAGGTCTTGATCAGCAACTTGGCGGCGGTGCTTTATCATCCCGAGAATGTTGCAATTTAAGGGGAGTTAGATAAGCAATTACTGATGTATCACGACTCCACTAATGTGTAGCCCATGAACTCTATCAAGGAAAATATGGTGTTGTTTGTAGATGATAAAAGGGGTGAGTTTGAGTATTGTGAATACAAATGAAATTGAAGAAAGTGAATTTGTTGACCACTTGTTAACAAAAGAACAAATCGCATTGCTTCTTAATTTAAATGAAGATGCGGTATATGAGTTGGAGAGACAGGAGGATATTGAGGTGGAGGACAATAAGAAGGTGAGGATTGATAAGAGTTTTCCATCTGGGAATACGTCTTTTAATTATGATGATGTTGAGGTCGAGTATGTGACAGCTGAAGAATATCCTGATTTATACACTCACTCCAACAACTCTGGCGAAGGTATTCCATTCTTCACGACTAAGCACTTTCAAGTAGTTGATAAACTTCTCAGAGACCGAATCATAAGCTTCAGATGGTATGTTTACACACAACATGTCAAAAAGGAACAAGATGATCGAGGCCTTGAGATATGTTGAACATGAAGATTATAAGCAGTCAAAGGCTCGAGAATCAACATATCAGATGAAGAAGTTTATTGCGGTTAAGTCGGTCAAAGGTAAAATTATCTCGTGGATGTACGAACATGATCTTAAAGTATGTATTGTGAAGTGGGAGCACATAGTTCATTATTGAAAGCACATTGCTGGCGTGCTTACCATAAATATATCGATGAGATTGATCCGTGTACCGGTCGAAGGAAGCTATTACTTAATGTAAAGTCGCCGCAGATGTTGAAAAGAGTTCCTATAAAGAGTTTTCCTCAAAGTTTTTATAAGAACTTTAATAGGTGGTATATGATAACAAGACTACTAAGGCTGTAATTGTATTGGGTACATGTTTGAAGACCTAGTTTATAAGGATTATCGATCCTATGTGGCTAATTAACTTGTCTGAGTCTGATATTGAAGTGTTATAGAAGAATTGGATCAGATGGGCGAATGTGAACGATAACGAGCAGGCTATGCAGTTCCAGAGGGTTGTACGTGTATAGTATTTTGTCGAGACGAGGGGGAGTTTATTTGTTTATAGTATTTTGTCATTAGAACAATGTATAGGGGTCTTTTGGTAATTGTATTAAAGTTACATTCGCTAATGTAAAGCTCATTCGTTAGAGTAGCTAATAATGAATGAGCTCCTCTTGTTTATGTGTTCTCATTCGTTTGGACATGTTAATGAATGAAGGTAACGTATGTGATCTGATAGCGAATGAGGCTCATTTATTAGGGAATGTCTAACGAATGAGCTCGTCGTCTATATATACCCCTATAAGTTATTTTCTAATTAACAGTTCTTATTTATTCCCAATCCATCCCGTTACGCTACCCAAATCTACTCTCAACACACACACACACACAGTTAATGTAATTGATCCAAACATAAATGTATTCATATCATTGACTAGATCCGTTAATGTAATAAAATCGTAGGGCTTGCTTCTATTGGACTTGGAGTTGGTCAAGGTACTGCTGCGGGTCAAACTGTAGAAGGTATCGCGAGACAGCCCGAGACGGAAGGAAAAATACGAGGTACTTTATTGCTTAGTCTAGCTTTTATGGAATCTTTAACAATTTATGGCATGGTAGTAGGAGCACACTCGATTATTCGAGCTTGCTACAACTGTGGTGATCAAGTCATCTTAGCAAATGTGTTATCAAGAATCATATATGAGAATCAGGTTTAATTCTACCCGACTCAAGTCAACCAAAGTCAAGCATATAAAATTTAAACTTACCGAAGCCCCCAAGCCCAAGTCCATCAATCCAAATTAAACCAAGCTCAAAGTGCGTAAACCCAATCAATTTAAGTTCAATCCATACTGAGTCATTCAGGCCCAATCAAATCCAACAAATCAAACTCATGGAGATCAAACCGCTTAAGGGGCTGGGGCGTGTGTTTTACGCAAACAAATTCAAGTCGCCAACAACTAATAATTGGAGCTACCCCTAAGCACTACTTATCTACAAGAATACAATCCACCACAATCAACATTTCATCTCCTTTATTTCCTTTCATTTGAATTTATTTGTAACGACTCTTTATATTCAATATTTTCAATGTTGTTTATGAAGTTGGAAGCCTTTAGGTTATTTATGTTTGAATTATTATGTTTTCTCCACAAAACACAAATTACATGCATTATTTATGATGATATACGATTTCAACTACACAATCTAGCGGTCTATGACCAGTCATCTACCAACGTAATCGTTACTGGAAATCGGGACTATGAACATAGTTATCTACGTAGTTATCTAATAGAAACCGTGTCTTTACTATTGGCTGCTTATGACTTGTTACCTACAAACATAAAAACTAGGGTGTAACACCCGCCAAAATTCATTGTCAAAATGTCAACTCGTAAAAGTTAATGGACCAAAGTGTAATAACCAACCTAAGAACTACACACACATGCACACACGATAAACTATTCCAGTTTATACAATTCTTATTTGAGCGTTTATTAAAAGTCATGATCGGTTCATATCAAAGAGTCATTTTTGTTTCTTTGGCATAAGAAATATTCACGAGCGTAAAAGGTAAAAAAATATTGAATTCTTTAAAGTGATGAGAAGAAATGTTTTGGCTAATTTCTTTGAGATTTCCTTACCATTTTTACTATTTTTTATATACATGCATTAAAGAGATATATAACTAGACATAGTGGCGGATTCAATAATTTTTTCCAATGAGTTCAATGTTTTGATGTGCTCGATTTTATAGGATTGAGCATAAAAATTTTCAGGTCGATGCGACGTTTTGGGTCAAGTAAGATTAATCACATAATAAAAATACGATAAAGTAATTAAAAAAACGTCCCCATTAAAAAACAGAGGATAATTCACATGCCTTTGCCATTGGTGTCACTTTACGAGTGGGCTGATAACCGCGTTTTTTCCTACAGTTAAATCTCCTTAAATTTTCTCTTAATTTCACAAGTCATAAGCAGATAAAGTTTCATAAACATAAATAAAAATGTTACAATCGCATACACCTTTACACTTAGAACAATCCTATTTGTTTAATTAGGCCACATCTTCATCTTTTTTACCCATATCTAGATTCTAGATATATATGAAGCATATACCTCGGTAAGTAAATTATTAAACCATTTTGTCCTAAATATTTAAAAAAGGCATTATCGCAATTACACATGGCTTAACCTTTGCTTGAATCTAGTTAATGTATATTCTGTTGTATGATGGAAGCTGTGATGGAGAGTGAAAGAAAGAAACCCTAAATATGTTTTGAACAAAAAATATTACAAAACATGCAACAGGAGAGAATTGAACCCGGGTATCTTCAATTACAAAGTACAACCTTAACCATTAGAGCATTTGTCCAATTTGATTATGGGTTCACTATGTATTTTATGTATGGGTTCACTTTAGTATTTTTATATGAACGTTATATGAAAAATCCGAAACTCAGTGGGTTCCCATGAACCCACATTAGATCTGCCCCTGTCTAGACAGTGAATGATCAGAGAATGTGATAACTAAGTCCACAAGGAAGCCTCAAATTAATCACCACAATCACCTTGAATTTCATTTAGATATGTATGCATGACATACTGTATCTTTAACTATATACATGGCATCAAAATTTAGTAATGCACTGATCAAGGTTAAACAACGATTACTCAGTCCATAGGACCAGAATTCTAGTTCTAAGATATCGTTAATAGATCAATAGGGTCAACTATGTGTAGTTTGTGTTCTCTAGAGAGAAATTGACAAAGTTTGGATAAAATTCAATAATAATATATCGGTTTGTTATATATAACATAACTTACAAAGTTTATATAATGGCAGGGGCCATTCGCCGAATCACCAGGCTTGTGGACTCCCTATTCGCCAAGCCACTCTCTGAAAGGGCAGCGAATGGCTTCCACAAAACACTCCTAATACGATGACTAAACAATTAAACTTGTATAAAAAAAAGACCAAGCTGACTAAACCTGTATAAAAAAAATTCCCCCAATAATATTGTGGAGTTACTTAAGTAAACCGCCAACAATTATATCAATACAATATACATACATTTTGCCAAGAGAATCAGGGAGACGAAACATAGTAAAGTTGCAGTCGCAACGGTCGTTTGTTAGCGGTGGTGGTGACCGGCCAAAGTTGTGGTTGGATGACAATCAAAGTGGCGGTTTCAATCACGACAATTAACAAGTCATCTTATATGAACCGAATCATCGACATCATAAGTGAAGTATGAAATTTATGTTTGTGTCGAGAGAAAAAGAGATAAATAGCAAGGGTGGCGGACTGCTGTCTCTAGTGCTGGATTGTCACTAAACCTTGAAGTTGTAAATCAAATAGTGACAAGTGGCGCCGAGTCACTACCCGATGAAACTATGGGTGTGCCGCTAAAGGTCCTTCGCGGCTAATGAGTCATACTTTTTGACACGTGCCAGCTGAACCGCTATATTACAGACCAACAGACCACCACCACCTTGAACT
This sequence comes from Bidens hawaiensis, assembly GCF_021521415.1. Classification (NCBI taxonomy): domain Eukaryota; kingdom Viridiplantae; phylum Streptophyta; class Magnoliopsida; order Asterales; family Asteraceae; genus Bidens; species Bidens hawaiensis. Next base: position 146,761 of record NW_027495241.1, read on the forward strand.
ATCTGCCACGAACTCGACAAACAAGCTACAAAAGGGGGGGGGGGTGCTCAAATTTTATTCCTAACTAGTTCTAAACCCTCTTGTATTACATCGTAACTCATTCCAGACCCCTATGATGACCCGAAGAGTCTCCGAGCATCGAATCTTGTGCCATCAAGTTAGAGTCCTGGCCACTCCAGTGTTCCCACGTTTCATTACCCCAAAACCCGACATGTAGTAGAAGTGTTTCACATTCGTTCTTAAGTATTATATTCAGAATACGTATTTTAAGGTAGGAGTTATGCTTAAGTCACTTTAATATATAGCTTTGACCATAGTCGGGGTAGCCTAACCCTTGGGAATTCTTATATATTAAGCTTTTCATAAATAAAGGTTTATTAAATAACGTTTCTTCATGGCAAAGAGACGCAAAACGTTACATACAAAGTTATAGTCAAATGACGTTTCTTTTTGAAGAAGAAACATAAATCTTTTTAAGAAAGACATTTCATTCCCCCGACACCCGACGTGTAGTAGAAGTGCTTCACATTCGTTCTTAAGCATTATATTCTGAGTACCTATTTTAAGGTAGGAGTTACGCTTAAGTCACTTTAATACATAGCTTAGACCATAGTCGGGGTTGTAGCCTAACCCCTGCGACGTCTTATAAATTAAGCATTTCAAAAATAAATGTTTATTAAATCACTTTTCTTCATGGCAAAGAAATGAAAAATGCTACACACAAAGTTATAGGCAAATAACATTTCTTCTTGAAGAAGATACTTAAATAATTTTAAGAGAGATATTTATAAAATGGTAAATAAACGGAGAGACTACAGGTACGACTGTTATACAAAGGCAAATGTTTTTTCATTGTTTAAAGCTATAAAGTTCAGTCGAAAGGACTGAAGCTAGATAATTCGATCTAGATATTTATACAAAGTTATTCGCATACTATATGTATGTGGTAACTTACAAGCATATTTTAGTGGAAATATTGATCATAACAAATGTGAATATGCTCATATCTATAAAATTCTTTAATCGAGTCAATTCCCCGAACCCTAAGTTTACATGGGATAATATATCCCTAAAACTTTAGTATACGCTTGCATTATGGCTAGTTATAAGTGTGTTTGAATCCTTATATATGTGAGCAGAGGGTATACATACCCCACCGCATCTGATACAAGTTCCTGTCTGATTTTGACATTGACCATGTCTATGGGAATGTGTGGGCCTGACTAATGTGATGTAATTGGTACCCCGATCTAGAGGGACGATGATTGTTTTTATAAACTGTTTTACAGGTATCAGTAATAGGTGATTGGAGATGATGGATAGCTATTAGATGATTCAATGGCTTAAATGAAAATTTTTATAATATAAATGATACAAATTACAATTTTACAAGTTAAACTATTTTGTAACTACATCGGGTGTTTAATTCCCAAGATTTATGAATATAATAACATTTTAATCAAAGACTTCCGTTTTACAGCCTTAAACTTTGATATATTTACAAAATAGATAACAATGTTGGTCACACACCTATGCCTATGGAGCCGAGTGGATAGGTTGGTATCAGAGTCATTGATTTTAGCGAATTAGGTATTTAACAAAAGTACCTAACCTTTAAGCATTCCAAGTTTAAGATTTGTAGGGAGATGAAAAGATAGTACAAATTCTTCTATTTAATCTTGTCCAGATCTTTGACAAAAACAATTGTCCTCATTGACTCAGCGGCTTCCAAGTAATCAGTCGTGTAAGTCAACACAAGGTATTTGTTATGATCTTAGCCTCAAGCCAGTATCTGGGAATTCAAGAACCCTAGTGGGCCTTGTGCAAGTACAAAAATGGGCCCATATTTATGAACTTATATATATATATATATATAGGGGATGGTTCAAGAAAGAAATGAGATTATTGCGAGAAGTGCGAGAAGTTAATTGTAGCCCTTGATTATGTTTGATCAAATGCCTACATTTAAGATGGCAATCATGTAATATTGAGATGCCTAATTTAATACTTTAGAAGGCAAAAGGGTATGTTGGTATTTTTATTTTTATAACAGACTCTAAAATGCAATCATATCCCTAAAATCTCTCCTAATCATAATTTAATTTATAACATTCTAAAATCACACATTTGCAGGAATCCTCATAAACCTACCAACAATTATAAAAAAACTACATTACTAAGCTGAAGATCATATTCACGTAGTGCATGTAAAAGCAATTTTTTGTTTTGGTTATTTTTTTTGTTTTAATGTTTTTAAATAAATACTTGAGTTCATATATGATCTCACGCACTTAAGACTTATATTACATTTTCGATTTGTTAATTAATTAATTTGATTTAAGATTAAGACTTTTATGTTTGATTCAAATTTATGTTAAGAAAAATATTTTATTATAGAGTAGAAATTATATAGTGTTACATAAATTATTGTCAACAAAATACTGGAGTTTTACGTTATATATCGATCTACATAATGGAGGAATAAAATAATATGTTTATTTACATTATGATGAAACAAAATGCTATATACATGTGTATGATGATTAGTGTAGGTATTTACATTATGATGCAACAAAATACTATGTGTAGGTGATAATGGTATGTGTAGGTGTAATATATATGTCTAGGGATCAACTACAATGTATATATTATTAGATGTCTAGGTGTTGTATATATATATGTGTGTGTGTGTAGGATCGCGGTTTCCACACGCTAATCCTTACAGGTTTATGATGATTAGTGTAGGCATTGTATATATTATGACATGTTTGTTTATATTATTATCATGTGTCTAGGTGTTTCAAAAATGACAAACTCATCATATAAAGGTACATGTTTATGTTATGATTTTGAATTGATTTTTGGCTTTGAAATTAATGGTTGTGACTGTATGTAAATAGTTTGATTAATTATGTGTTTGAAAGAATGGTTATGTGTAGGAAGGATGGTTGTGGTGGTTGTCTAGTACTAATAAAACAAGTGTAGGAAGGATAGTTAGCTATAGTTTAATGTTCGCGAGTGTTGTATTACGGTGTTAATCAGTGTAATGGTTGGGGAGTATAACCAATCAATAAGCACATGTAGGAAAGTATGCGAGAGTGTAGGGGGAGGGGAGGGGGGGGGGGGGGGGGGGCTCACAAATATATAACATAAGAATACATAAGAATATTAGAGGGTGTGTGAGAGAATATACTTTTTTTATTGGCAATGCATGTTCAGGAATTTAGCTAACGTATATCAAGGAAGATAATAATAGAAGATTAATAAATAGTCCGTAGGTAAATTCTTGTCTGGTTTTTTCTTTGGGTGGGAATGATCTTATAATAATAATAAATAAGAAACTTATCATATAGGAAATTATTTGGTATTAACTCAGATGTGAATGATAAATGGTATTTAAAAATAAATGGATTACCTCGGTAGACTTTTGAAGTTAAAATAAAAAAGAAAAGAAAATAGTTGAATTTAAATTATTCTTTGAATTTTAGATAAACAAAAAATAAATAAAGTGAGAAATCTACATAAATTGAATAAAACATATAATTTGAATTAAAATCAGTATGATAAAATTTGTTAGGAATTATCAACTTTCACACAATTTTACGTATATTTTAAAAAAGTATGTCGCAATCTAAATTACTTTTGAATTCAAAATTTTAATATTTAAACACTGAAAAAGATAATTACTTGTAAACAACAAGCCTAAATTAACGATTTTCTTCAATTACTCTTATACACTTACAATAAAATTAATTACAATATAAAAGAAACTATTTTGATTGGTTGGGATGATTTCTCACACTTCTCGCATTAAGATGACTTCTTTCTTGAACTTAAATATATATATATTGTAATTAATTTTATTGTAAGTGTATAAGAGTAATTGAAGAAAATCGTTAATTTAGGCATGTTGTTTACAAGTAATTATCTTTTTCAGTGTTTATATATATATATATACTAGTAGGATACCCGCGTGATGCGGCGGGGACGGAACATAAATTCATAGCATCCCTTAAGCTCGTTTAAATCATTAAACAACTTAATTTGTTCAATTTGCAAGGCTTAGTTCTTGTGTTGAAAAGAGAGAGGGAATGTGAATATAATGTTCTTTTAAAAAAAACGATCATGCCCCGTTTATGTTCTTTCAGTTCGTTTACAAACCTATTTGGCATTCTTTTGCTTGAACTCTAAAAGTATGAACAATTTTTTTAAGAAAATTAATACACTTGTTTATGTATGTTCATATATGCTCATTTATCTTTGTTCAATTGTATTAATTTATGTTCATCTACGTTAGTAAACTATTTGTTTAGATTTTAAATAAACGAACACGAATAAACAAAGCATGCATTTGTTTGCGTTCGTTGGATTCGTTTATAGGACTAAACATGTACGGTGTACCATGGTACATGGCATCGACCGAAGAAACATATAGATCAACTCGCATGTCATCATGAAAGGTAATATAAACAAAACATGAACCAAAATCACAAATACTTACTGTAAATAACACTAAAATGCAGATTGCATGATTGGCACTTGAGTCAGTTTGTATCATCGAGACATAGACAGGGTAGCAAGAAGGCATGATTGGCACATGATTGGCACTTGAGTCAGTTTAACCAACAAAAATCATCAACATATGATCGGCTAGCATTTAAATTCATCTGTGATGAGTGGTGTGATACCAAGAAGGCATTCCTCAATTTTTTTCCTGCAGTTACCACATAATACTAATCCTATTATATCTATCAATTATAATAACAAAACTTATACACAACAGCTATGAATTGCCCTTCACACGATTCCTTCCTTTATAATTCTACGTACAACAAAATTTTCCCAATTAAAACCCCCCAAAACTCAAAATTCACATAACGGAATAAGAAATCTATCAAATTGGAATCAAAGCTTCTTACCAGTGACTCGATTACGCTCTGAAAATACTTATTGAAAGAGAAGAGAAAAGAACGCCCTGTAGTGACGAAGGTTATTAGCAGGAGGCAGGAGCTGTGAAGTGGATGGTTATTAGAATGACACACAGAGGAGAATAAATAGGGAGGAGCTCACACGTATCTGTCAATAACCGCAAGCAGCCAAGCACCGTATTGCCTTGGATACATGTCAAAAATTAAATTGTTTTTCTTATGAATAGTTTTGTCTTAGCCAACACTTCATCAAATTACAATCAAATTCAATTAGAACCTCATCAACTACCTATGTTTGTCCAAAAGCTTACTTGATAAGTTAGAAACTACAACTCTGCATATGTTTGCACATTTTATGCCTAGAACAAATTGTAACATAACTAAAAAAACTATAAATAATGCATAAACAACACTAAATCGTTTACTCTGACAAAATTAGGCGGAGCCACAAACATTCGTGCCATCGTGGACCTTAACTTAGCATACACCCAACTTCACTCCACAGTGTAATAACCCTTGCACACTACAAAACCCAAAAGAACAAAAACAAATAAAAAACATAAATAATCAAATTCGAATGAAACAAATTATTAATGTAAATCAGATATCAACATATAGCAATTAACAACCTGTCCAGATCGGCAATCCCTAACTCGCACCATCTTGTCCCAACTACTGTTATACAACCTAGCTGACCCGATGGGTAGCGTGATACCACCATTGACCTCCAAATTAATTAGTTAAAAATAGATTTAAGGTCTAAACAGAATGAAAAAACAACCATAATTGAATTAAAAAAGGGAATATAACAATTACCTAGACGTTTATTACCTTAGATAATAACCCGAATCAAGATAGCAACCAACGGAACATGACCCACCCGTAGCTGGCAATGATAACATATAACCGACAAGGCAGTGGCAGTCATACTCAAGAAAACACGATGAATAAGGTAAGCGTACCAAAAAAGACAAAGACAAAGGCAACATAACGGCTTACCTACGGGTCTCCTCTGCGTCAACTCGACCACCACCCGGCTACAACTTTATGTAGGTTCCCAGCCGGATCTACATAGGAGTATCTCGTAACACGAGGGTACGGAATCCTCACGTATACGATACGAGTGTTGAGACGATAAACACGTTGAATCTAAACAAACACACGAGTATATATGATAATACTTGTTATATTGCAAGGCGTAATAACCAAACAAACAAGCACATGACTCAGAGAATCACACAAAACAGCCGTTCAAAGTTAATAATAAGGAAGCCGAAGTTAGGAATATATATATCATGACAACTTCGCCTAACATGCTAGGCGAAGTTGTCTTAACTTCGCTTCTTTCCCAAGTTCGCTTAAACCCAAACCAAACTTAACACGTTCAAAACAAAACGAACAATTTAAACGATTACAGACACAAATAAACACGAGATACAAAACTACTGACATCATGCATCAACATACTCCCCCTTGGCAGTAGCCTCATATCTCTATCTTCTTTCTCGTGTCTTGTAATCCAAAAATCACGTACCCACCTTCTTTAAGCATGAATACCCTGTCTCACACAGACAGAAACCACCCTCTGGTACTTCTTTGCTTCATCCTTCCACGCAGGAATATAGAAAATCTTCTTATCATTAAGTACCTGCAAATCAGCTTGAGACAAATTAACCAAGTGCATTGGATCATACACTCTTAAGATCTCCTGTTAATCCTCATCTTCCATCACGGCTTCAGTAGTGTGGCAGTCAACATACCACCACTTGAGATCCTTCAACACATCCTTGGGCATCACCTTCATCGGAACCTCCTTCAAATATCGAATCGGCTTGTATTTCATTACCATCTAGGGTTTACTGTCAGCCCTCATGCCTCGTTCTTTGTCTTCAACCAACTTCCCTTTCTGAGGCTTCAACAACTATAACTTTTTCTCTTTCACACTTTCCTTCCACACGATCTTTCCAACCCATCTCGCAAAGTTGTCATCACTTCGATTAATCAATCTCAGATGTGCCAAATCTTTCACCTCACACTCAGGCAAGGTGTTGAGCGATCTCAAAGCCTTCTTAAAATACTGAACCCCATCATATCGCTTTATCACAAACAATTTTAGCTGCTCATCATACAACCAACAGATAATACCTTTCTTTGATTCAGCATAGCCCTTGATACTGTAACTTTTTTTGAACATTGTTGGAACTGCAGGTTTCTTAGTCTTGAAGAACCATTGCGCACAGCCTTCCTTCCATTTTGGCTGTTCTTCCCACTCAGGATCACCCGACACATTTTCATCTTGACTCAGCTTTACTTCATCAACAATTGGAATATCATGCTCTACACCATCATCAACTATCTCTCCTTCTTCCAACTCACTATCAATCTCTATCTGTTCCCCAATCTTTTCAATCTCACTAGTCGTCAATACATTATCAACTAAGTTATCATCATCATTTCCCATCACTTTCTCATCGTCTACAACCACCACATTCTCACCACCTGTACTGCCTGACGGACCAGCATACTCCCCCTGAGATGTGGAAGTCCCAAGATTTTGTTCAGTTCTTGGCAACTCACCACCTGCATCTTTTGATGCATTGGGATCATCGTCTCTGTCTTGCCTCTTCTTTGTCCTCAGCTCATCACCCTAGCAACTATACTCCCCCTGAGATGCTAAGAACTCTTTCAGCTTGTCAAACAACTTATCATGTTCAACCAGAAGTGCAGTCTGAAGTTGATTCTCTGCCACCAAACGATTAATAGCTTGAGTTTGAATAACATTTACCCTCGATTGTTCTGCAACTACCCTTTCAAGAGCCGCAATACTCTCAGAATCAGACAGAGTATCATCAAAGTCAAACCGCATATGAGATATGTCTTGAGCATAAGGCGGTGGAATCCCCAAACAAGTAATCAAGTGTTTATGAAAACAAACCATAAGACAAAATACATAACAAAAGTTAAATAAAAGGACGGGATCAAATTTCAGTCTTGATCGAACCCTGCATGTTTTTAGAAAAGATCCGACCAGGAATCATACTAACTAAGAGGCTGTCAAACAGATCAATGTTCAGCGGTATTATGACATAGAGAAACAGGTTGTAGTCAGGTATAAAAACTTAGTATGGTTTTCATTGCTTCTGTGATACAGATTAGTTTCAATTAAGCTCAAAAGTTAGATGAACATCACATGAGAGATTGTGACGCCTCCTATCTATTCTCAAGGCGTATTTGGCTTTCCCCTAGTCACCCCGAATTGACTTCGACCCATAGTGTCTGATCAATTAATATTCACATGTAAAACTCTCCGATTCATCTTCCCGAACTCGCTTCGACTTTGAAATATGCTCTCTTGATATATGTAAACATATAGTCTTCATCAGGCTTTAACGATAATAATAAGTTTGTTTTTTTTTGTTTTTTTTGTACAATACAAATACAACTGCAAGTCCCGAATCTGGATCACTGCAGAGACATAACACTAACTTCGCGGAAATCAGAACACTCACGGGCTCGTGTACGACTGGGTAATCACTTTTCTTCCTATCATTCGGAGAGATGTATGTGGAGACATGCACAGCTCAAAATGACTCTCCACAGTAAATCGAGAAGATTTAGTTTGTATCACTTCTACTTTTACGCACCATAGAAAGCTACCATAACATACAATGACTGTCCTAGAGTCTTTTAGGCCTAATAACTTCACCGGTTAGGCACACACAATCAGTTTATCTATCACTTTCCAAGGTTGGATCAATTTTCATTTCTAACACCAATAAAGAAACTTCTTGCGAAGTTATAGACTGAAAAATTATATCATTTCCCAATAAAAAAAATTTTAAAATCAAACACCCGATCAAGACAAAGTCTTTAGGTAAACGGTTATCCTGAAGATCCAATGGATCAGCCGGACCGACCACATACAAATATGTGTCCCTCTGACTAAGTAAGCGAAAGAATTAAAACCCATCATAAACCGCCCCAGTCGCTTTCAGTCATCTGGCTAATGGCTATCCTTATAATCTACAAGTAGATGCAAGGACCAAACATATTCGTGGAATATGTCCTTCAAACTTGAGCAACCGACATAATTTTAAGCGATAGTGATGTTTTTTTTATGATGGTTACTCTGGATTGATCATCCCATTTACCTCAACAAGGTTTTGAAAACGAGATCGATCAAACGCTTTTGTAAAAAGATCGGCAAAATTATCCAGTGAATCAACCTTTTCAAGCATAATTAATTTCTTCTCAACACAATCCCATATGAAATGATGACGAATGTCAATGTGTTTAGTTTTACTATGTTTAACGGGATTGTTAGTTACTGAGATAGCATCAGTGTTATCAGTGCAAATAGGAGTTTGAGTGAAATTCAGACCATAATCGCGCACTTGCTGTTGTATCCATAAAACCTGGGAGCAGCAATTGGATGCTGCCATGTATTATGCTTCGCAGGTGGAAATGGCTACAGAGGTCTGCTTCTTGCACTGCCACGACACCAATCTTCCTCCGAGAAACTAACATCCACCGGTTGTTGACTTCCTGTTCTGAATGCAACCTCCATAGTCAGAATCGATGTATGCTACCAAATCCAGTTCTCCCCCTTTTGAGTACCATAGTCCCAACTTAGGCTTTCCTTTAAGATATCGCAAGATTCTTTTCACTCCCTTCATGTGTGATTCCTTCGGGTTTGCTGAAAACGAACACAAAGACAAACCGCAAACATAATGTCAGGTCTAGATGCGGTTAGATACATTAAAGAAACTATGATTGCCCGATATTGAGTGGGATCCACATCTTCATCACTGTCGGAATCAACACCCAGTTTGTGGTTGACGCAGATTGGAGTATCAAATGGGGTACTATCATCCATTTTAAAGCGTTTAAGCACATCATGGACATACTTCGTTTGATGAATAAACATGCCATCTTTCTTCTGATCTACCTGCAATCCCAAAAAGAAAGTTAATTCTCCCATGGCGCTCATCTCAAACCATTTCTTCATGATAGCTTCAAACTCCTGACACATAGTAACTCTTGAGACATCAAAGATGATATCGTCCACATAAACCTGAACGAGTAGAAAATCACCCCTTTTCTGTTTGACAAATAAGGTACTGTCGATCTTCCCTCTCTCAAACCCATTCTCTAGCAAGTAATCTGACAAAGTTGCATACCAGGCCCGAGGTGCCTGATGTAGCCCATATAATGCTTTGCTCAGCTTGTACACATGATCAGGAAAATTTGGGTCAGGGAAACCCGGAGGTTGTTCGACGTATACCACCTCATCGACTTTTCCATTCAGAAACGCACGCTTCACATCCAACTGGAACACTTTCATCTTTTTGCGTGAAGCAAAGGCCAGAAACAGTCGAATTGCTTCCAATCTTGCCACAGGAGCAAACACTTCATTGTAATCAATTCTTTCCTGTTGATTAAACCCTTTGACTACCAATCTTGCCTTGTTGCGAATGATTACCCCCTTCTCATCTCTCATACACTTGAATACCCACTTTGTACCGATAGCGTTCACATCTTGTGGTTTTTCAACTAACTTCCATACTTCCATCTTTTCAAACTGTGCCAGTTCTTCCTGCATGGCTTCAACCCACGAGCTATCCTTCAGTGCAATTTGATAGTTCTTTGGTTCTATCTGACTGATGAAGCAGGCGTACAAGCATTCATTTATAATACCAGTGTCCTTAATGTTTGCATACACACATGTGTTTTCATCCAAACTTTTTCTAGTATGTACACCATCAGAAGGATTACCGATCACATTTTCTAACGGATGATTCTTGTGAGTTTTGGTGGTTTGAACCGGACCGACTTCCAAATCAATTTCTAGATTTGGAGAGAGTTCATCAGAGTGATGCTGAGTGTGAAATGGATTGTAGAATTCATCTTCATTCGAGACAGCCGGAGTTTCAACCGCACTTGACGAGGTTGGTTGATTTTCATTATATTGCGGGCGTTGTACAATGGTCTCCTCTTCGTCATACAACATCTGTGTGGCCATTTTCTCATCTATGTCTGCAAAATCCAAGTAAGGCACATTAAAAGATTTGAATAGCTTATCATAGTCGAAAGCCTCTACTGGTCCCATACTAGGCCTTGGTGATTTGTACCTAGTAATATCAGTGTTACAGACCACCTCAACCTTACTGTTTGATAGATTAAAGACTCTCCTGTTGGGTGTCCCAACAACATAGCCAACCAAGATACCTTCGTCAGCTTTCTCACCAAATTTAGAGTTAGTCTTTAATATCGAACATGGGGACCCGAAAGGTTCAAGACCTCTCAAATTTGGCTTTCTACCATGCATAAGTTCATAACAGGTTTTATTAATCTTTTAACAGTTAAAACACGATTAAGGATATAACAGGCTGTAGCAACAGCCTCAGCCCAGAACACCACAGGAAGTTTAGCATCTGCCAGCATGGTCCTGGCGCCTTCGATTAGAGTTCTATTCTTCCTTTCAGCTACTCCATTTTGTTGCGGAGTATATGGGGCACTGTACTGATGTTCTATCCCTTTCTGTAAACAAAACATCTCCATCAGACAGTTCTTGAACTCTGTACCATTATCACTTCTGATGTACTTAACCTTTCTTCCAACAATATTTTCCACCTTGGTAATCAAGTTAATTACCAACTGAACTGTTTCATCTTTTGCCTTCTGAAAATAGACCCAAGAGTATCGTGAGTAGTCATCGGTTACAACCAAACAGTATGAAGTTCCTCCTAGACTTTTTACATTCACAGGACCAAAGAGATCCATGTGAAGCAAGTCCAGGGTGCTGACAATTGAGTTAACCTTCTTGGAGTGATGAGGCTTCTTGTGTTGTTTTTCTTTCTTGGATGACACACATTGGTCTTCAAAATTGAAGTTATTCAAGGGGACCCCAAGTACCAGCCCATTCTTGACAATGTAATTCATCTTGCGAATGTGGATATGACCCATTATTCGGTGCCACAACTCAGACTCAGACTCTGTTGCTTTTGACAGAAGACATGACTCTTCCGTTGCCATCTCGGTTGACCGCATGTCCATTACATATGTGTTATTTTCTCTTGGAGCCTTCATCACGATCCAGGTTTCAGGAATCTTGAAACCATGATAAAGCACGAGTGTCTCATCTTTAGTAAAATGAATGGTGTATTCTTTATCACAGATCTGAGAGACACTCAAAAGATTGTGCTTCAACTCTTCCACAAAATTCACTTTTTCCAACTTTATTCTTCCATTCGTCACAGTCCCAATACCAGTAATTCTTCCTCCACTTTCTCCTGCAAAAATAACCCTTCCTCCTTGAACAGGCTTCCAATCACGTAACAATTTCTTGTTACTAGTCATGTGCCGGGAACAACCACTGTCAACAACCCACATGTTGTTTTCAGCCCTGTTCGACTGTTCCTGCACAATTAAAGAAATAGATTAAAATCTGGGGACCCAAGACCTTCTGGTCTTGGGTTGATTAAACCTGTTATCCGGCATCCAGTACCTTGGTTGCCCAAAGTTAGTTTGAAGAGAGTTTCTATAAGATCTGAAAGGGCTGAAAAAACGAGAATTTCTAGATGACTGGCTATGAGGCTATCCAAACCTTCGAGAATTTCTAGCATTAATGGAATTATAATTGTTGGTTTGGTGATTTACTGGGAAAAACGAGACAGGTTTCTTTGAAATCTTGGATTAGTCCAATGATTGAAGGTTGATGTTGTAACACCCCGTAACCGTAGCGGAAACGTACACGGGATGCAACAGACACATCTGATATCAACAGCATTGCTTATAAAGAAAACACCACTACAATAATTTAAACGTATTACATTGTTCCGAGTTTCGTTACCGACTAGGCGTTATCACATAAGTTTTACCAATAGTACGTTAACATGTTTAAAACAAAATATAGACCCTTAAGCTTCCACAAAATAGCACACATCATCAAGCACGTATCACTCATTCCAATTTGGGTGTACCTAGAAAGCATGTAAAGAAAACGGGTCAACTACGAATAGTTGGTGAGTTTCACTAATTTAAATAAACCATGACAAATCATTTTAATAATCATAAATTAATGATGTAATTATGCTGAGCCTACAAGTGAAAACTCTGTTAACCCAGAAACACATTTAATAACCTCTGGGGACACTGTTAACCCAGAAACACATTTAATAACCTCTGGGGACACTGTTAACCCAGAAATACATTTAATAACCTCTGGGGACACTGTTAACCCAGAAATACATTTAATAGCCTCTGGGACACTGTTAACCCAGAAATACATTTAATAACCTCTGGGGACACTGTTAACCCAGAACCCTGTTTCGGGCCTTACAATATTAGCAACTCAGACAATTACTATCTTAATACATTACCGTACGATTCCCGTACAATAAACATTATATAAATACATTCATTTCCATGCGATCGGCATGTACTTAAACACTTTGATAAAAAAAACATGCTTTCCGCCCCGGGAAAATATCTAAAACAGTTCAGTAAAAAGGGGCTCGTAAAACTCACCTTTTTGTGAGCAAAGATGTAATACTGTGCACAGCTACCGGTCCGGATCTGTAATACGATCCCTAAGTCGTTACTACATAATTTCTATTAATATAACTTAAATTCGTGTTAACCGGTAGGTCTGGGGACACTGTTAACCCAGTACCGAACACGATCCGGGGACAATGTTAACCCCGAAACACTTCTCAGGACATAGATTGTGATATCACTTAGAGTTCTTTAGTCAAAATTACCATTAGTTTGTTTTCTCGTTTTGCGTGCCTAGCACGGTTAACCATCTTTATGTTTTCAAAAATGAGTTTGGTCACATACGACCCGAAAATAGTTGTTACTGATATTTTAATTAAAGTGGTGAAATTAGAGCTCGGTTTAGACACCCCGTTTGGCCGTGGGGCCCGTTTTCGTCTTTAGTATACCGGAAACTGCTAAATCGGGTAAAATTACCCAAATCATCCGAATTACTTTTGGATGATTTATTTTTACTTGATTAACTTAGTTTCATGAAAATAGTCCATTTTTAGGGTTTTTATACACCAGTCAGCTCGCTTAGGCGAACTTTGCCGGTTTACGCGTTTTAAGCTTTAAAAGTTTGTTTTTATGTTCTGTTTAGCACAAATAATTATCCGTTTAGTCTCGGATCTTGAAATTTTGCACAAATCAGTTTTTGACAGTAAGGAATTTTATAAAAATATTTCCAGAATTAATTTTTATATTTAACATTTATTTATCTATTTTAAAACGTCATTTAAACACCAAATATGTCGAAAATACCAAACAACCTTAGAAAAATCCCAAATTTTTCTGAGATGGCTCCTGCCATCCACATAGTTCCCAGTAATTTTTACAGAACTAAAAACTCATTTTTCATGCCATTTTCACCAAAACCGAGCTAGAAAACCCTAGAACTCGTTTTACCGAAAAGCCTACTTAGACTTCTCCAATGGACCTGAAATTTTGTGTGTGACTTTTATATGTTATAAAAAGCTTATGTGAATTTTTCCAGAATTTTTCATTGTGTTTAGCTATTTTTCACCATTTTTAGCCAAAACCGAGCATTAAATTCACCAAATATTCATCCTTTATCCAAAAATTACCAAAATTTCACAGATCTCATATTTTCATGTGTAGATCATCTCTGTGAAATTTCATGACCCAACTCTAAGTCTACCACAATCTGTCCAAATCACACAAATCATACGAAAAACCGAACTACCTTGTGTTTCTAGCTTTAGATCGCAAAGATCTTGCTTTCTAGCCTTTGCTAGCAACTAGATATAACACCTACAAGCACAATAACACCACACCAAGCAAGTTATACCCACAATCAAGCCATTTCTTTCATGGTTTCGGTTAAGACATCAAAACAAAGATTTTAACCGTAAAAATTCGTTTTTGACTCTTTTAACTCCTTTCTTGGACCAAGATCCCTTGTATAACTTGTATACATCACTTGATCATGCAAGAATCGGTTTCATCTCGGGTTTTCACCCATTTTTCACTTGAAACCTCATTTTCTCAAGATTTTGGAATTAAAAACCAAGATTAAACCATAATAACATGTTTATACCTTATGGATCTTCTTAAAAAACAAGGGTTTTTGGTTGAATGTGTGGAGGATGGAGAGAAATGTGGAGTTGGGAGTGTAGAAAAAAGAAAATGAAATGTGTGTGTGCACCACATGGACCGATCGGTCCTTGTATGGTGTGGGGTGGGGCCCACATCTCCAACCTTGGCCACACATTTGGATTGTGTAATCCGGATAATGTTGTGGATAATCTGGTTCAGTTCGTTTTTCGGTTAAACACTTAATTCGGCTTAAAACGAGGCTAAAACGGTCGTTTTTCGGCTTAAAAATAAAATTTATATAAAACCGATTTATAAACTTTAAAAACTTAAACCATGACATTTATTGACTCAACACATCATATTGTCGGTCATTGTGCATCTTTTTCGGCTTGATCGATCTTCTCTTGCTTGGTTTGATATTAAAGGTTTCGTTTAACGTACCGACGTACCATTAAATCGAAATCCTTTTTCTGTGCTATAACTCACTCATCCCGAAGCTTTAATACTTCGTAAACCTTACTAAACATCATATATTTCGTCTATAATGTAATCCCCGATTCGATCGGGTTTCAATAATCGTTCATCGGTTAATCGTAATTCCAATACGACTAGCTGTACATTCGAGTATAATTCATACTTGTGAATCTTATATACTCGTATAAACACATTATAATTTATATATTCAGTATTAAATAACACATAAATGGTATATTCCGGCTAGGGTATACCTGAATTTGCCGGAATCGTTACATTCTCCCCCCGTTATAAAAATTTTGTCCTCGAAATTTTATGCGTCAACTACTTCCTTTTGAGAAAATAGGTGGGGGTATTTCTTCCGAAATTCGTCCTTTCGTTCACATGTATATTCTGGGCCTCGTTGCGAGTTCCATCTAACTTTGACCAACGAGATCTTATTGTGTCTAAGTTGCTTGATTTTCCCGTCCACTATTTCTATGGGTTCCTCTACGAAATTAAGCTTATCGTTTAATTGGACACCCTCTAGTGGTAACACCGATGTCTCATCCGACAGACACCTTTTCAAGTTTGACACGTGAAACACGTTGTGAACTGCACTTAATTCATCAGGCAGTTTAATCGGTATACTACAGGACCGATTTTTGCTGTAATGTTGAATGGTCCAATGTATCTAGGGGCTAACTTCCCCGCCTTTCCAAATCTGACTACTCCTTTCCAAGGTGATACTTTCAAATACACTTTATCACCTTTCTCAAATGATAACGGTTTCCTACGGGTATCGGCATAACTCTTCTGCCGATCCCGTGCGGCCTTCAGATTGTTCTTAATTTCAAGGATTTTGCTGGTCGTTTCCTGGACCAGATCTGATCTAATAACCTGTGTGTCGCCCAATTCAGTCCAGCAGAGTGGTGATCGGCACTTCCGTCCATACAATGCTTCGTAAGGTGCTGCCTTTATACTGCTATGGTAACTGTTATTATAGGAAAATTCAACGAGTGGGAGATGTTGATCCCAATTTCCCTTAAAATCCAGTACGCATGCACGAAGCAAATCCTCCAGTGTTTGGATGGTCCTTTCAGACTGACCGTCGGTCTGAGGGTGGTAAGCTGTGCTTAGATCAATACGCGTTCCCAGCGCTTCTTTTACAGCTTGCCAAAGATTGGAGGTGAAATGGCTATCTCGATCGGAGATGATTGAGATGGGTATCCCATGACGAGAAACAATTTCATTTATATAAATCTGCGCAAGTCTTTCGGTGTTATAATTATTTCTAATCGGAATAAAATGTGCCGACTTGGTTAGTCGATCCACGATTACCCAAATTGCATCGTGTCCACGGGACGTCTTAGGGAGATGTGTCACAAAATCCATCGTGATTTGCTTCCATTTCCATTCGGGAATTTCCGGTTGTTGTAACATCCCCGAGGGTTTCTGGTGCTCCGCCTTAACCCTCGCACACGTCGTACACTTGCCAACGTATGTGGCTATATCCTTTTTCATACCCGGCCACCAGTAGAACTCCTTCACATCCTTGTACATCTTATCCGATCCCGGATGTATGGAATATTTCGATTTATGCGCTTCGTCCATGATTAGTTCTCGAAGGTCATGGAGGGTCGGGATCCAAATCCGATTTTTGAAATAGAGAATTTCGTCCACGCGCTGTTCGAAATTCTTCTCGTTACCGTAAAGCCCCTCTTTTTCCAATTGTTCATCTTTCAACGCTTCGCGTTGAGCGACTCGAACCAGGTCCGAAAGGTTCGACTGGACTATCATTTCCAGTGCTCGCACTCACAATGGCTTAACCCGATCCTTCCTACTCAGGGCATCGGCTACGACGTTAGCCTTGCCGGGGTGATAACGGATGTCACAGTCATAGTCGCTTAACAACTCGACCCATCTTCGTTGCCTCATATTCAGTTCTTTCTGATCGAATATGTGTTGCAAACTTTTATGATCGGTGAAGATGGTGCACTTTGTACCGTAGAGATAACGTCTCCAGATTTTAAGTGCGAAGATAACTGCTCCCAGTTCTAAGTCATGAGTAGTGTAATTTTTCTCGTGTATTTTTAACTGTCGAGAAGCATAGGCTATAACCTTATTATTTTGCATCAACACGCATCCTAACCCTCTCCGGGATGCGTCACAATACACGACTAAACCATCATCTCCGTCGGGGAGACTTAAGATCGGCGCTTGGCACAATCTTTGTTTTAGCGTTTGAAACGCCGTTTCCTACTCTTCACCCCATTCATACTTTCGATCTTTTTGGGTCAGAAGGGTTAAAGGTTGGGCGATGCTGGAAAAGTTCTCTATAAATCGACGATAATATCCAGCTAAGCCTAAGAATTGGCGGATTTCCTTTGGCGATTTAGGCGCCTGCCAATTCTTAACTGCTCCAACCTTACTTGGATCAACGTGTATTCCTTGATGGTTTATAACGTGACCAAGGAATTGCACTTCTTGTAACCAGAAGTTACACTTGGAGAATTTTGCATACAACTTCTCCTGATTTAGAAGCTCTAAAATTAATCTTAAGTGTTGCTCGTGCTCTTCTTTACTCTTCGAGTATATCAAAATATCGTCAATAAACACGATGACGAATTTATCGAGGTAGGGTTTACAGACTCGATTCATGAGATCCATGAATACTGCTGGCGCATTTGTTAGCCCAAAAGGCATAACTAAGAACTCGTAATGGCCGTAGCGAGTCCGGAATGCGGTTTTTGGGATATCCTCCTCCTGAATTCTAACCTGATGGTATCCCGATATAAGATCTATTTTTGAGAAGTAGCTCGCACCTTGTAGTTGGTCGAACAGGTCATCGATTCGGGGGAGAGGATACCTATTTTTGATTGTCAACTTGTTCAGCTCCCTGTAATCTATGCACATTCTAAGGCTCCCGTCCTTCTTTTTCACGAAAAGTACAGGTGCACCCCACGGGGAATAACTGGGACGTATAAATCCTTTATCCAACAATTCTTGCAACTGGTTGGATAATTCTTGCATCTCGGATGGTGCAAGTCGGTAGGGCGCCTTAGCAACAGGGCCAGCTTGAGGTAATAGATCGATTCTGAATTCGACCCGTCGGGTTGGCGGTAATCCAGGAAGTTCTTCTGGGAAGACTTGTGGAAATTCGCGTACCACTGGAATATCATCCACCCGTTTCTCCTCAGAATTAGTGGCCGTCAAGCTTGCTAGATACGCCACGCATCCTTGGCGTATGTATTTTAACACCTTGAGGTGGGATATAAATGGTATCATGGTGCCTGACTTTTCTCCTTGCACTAATATCTCTTCGTCATCCGACACCCGGATCTTGACGATTTTCTTTTCACAGTTTATTTCTACTTTGTTGCGTGTTAACCAATCCATTCCCACTATCACGTCAAAACTACCCAATTGTACCGGTAACAAGTCAATCGGAAGGGATTGATCGTTCAGAATAAAAGGGCAATTCCGAACTATTCGATTAACTATCATGGTTTTACCGTTAGCGACTTCTACGGTATAAGGTTCTATGGTCTCACCAATTGGAAGGTTTGCTATCGACAGGAATTTAACGGAAACAAAACTCCTATTGGCGCCTGTATCAAATAATACAGAAGCGTAATGATCAGAGACGAGGAATGTACCTGTCACTACACTGGGGTCCTGGCGTGCTTCGTTCGCCCCCATCACGAATGCTCGGCCTCGCGCCGGATTGGACGACGATGCCTGACCCGCGGTTTGCCGCCCATTTCCTCCCTGGTTCAGTTTCGGACAGTTTCTCTTGAAGTGCTCTGTGCTGCCGCATTCAAAGCAAGCACGGCTGGTGGTCATCACTTGATTTCCTTGTGGGTTTGGTTGTCGGGCTTGTTGGGTCCTAAATGGCTGCGCACGGATAGGTTGCGGTTGTCGGTTCAGGTTGTTCAGGTTTGTCCTACAACTTGGTGCGTAGTGCCCAATCCTGCCACACCGGTGGCACACCACCTCTTTGCACACGCCACCATGGTGGTAACCGCATTTCCCACACCTAGGAAACGTTCCCTTCTGCGGTTCTTGTCTTCCGCCTGAACTAGTCATGGTGTAGTTTTGGGCAGTGGGCCTAGCACGTTTATTTTGCTGCTTTTCCTGGATCCTATGGTCATGTGTACCCCGCTTTCCCCCAGTGTATTCTCCTGCCACCCTCAGTGAACCGCTCCTTACGAAATCATATGTGACGATACCAGCCTGCGTCACCGCACCCTCATACGTCTGGTGTCCCCCAGAATTGACTATACTCCTTACAACGGGAGTTAGCCCCCAAATATAACGCTCAACCCTCTTCGACTCTAGGGTGACCAGCCATGGCACCAATCGCGACAAGTCAATAAACCGGTTCGTATAACCCAAATGGTCCGCCCCCTGCATCTCCAGGTTCCACAATTCATTTTCTAATTTCTGCAATTCGTTTTTCGGGCAGAAATGCCCCAGTACAAGAGCCTTAAGCTCTGTCCAGGTCATGCGGTTTGTTGCCGCCTGACCCCGGGTCTGCACTATTGTATTCCACCATGTCAAGGCATGGTCCGTGAATGTGCAGGTGGCGTACTTTACAACACAGTCCTCGGGGCAGTTGCTGATGTTCACAACTGATTCTATTTTCTCGATCCACTTAACCAACCCATTTGGTCCTTCAGACCCGCTAAACTCTAGAGGTTTGCACAACATAAAGTCTTTGATCGAACATCCCCCGGATGCAGGAATCGGTTCAGTACGGTTTGTCTCTACAGTTGGTATAGGGCCATTACTGTCCGTAACGACCACCCTAGGCGGTGCGTCATTACTCGGAATCGTGTCATCATTCTGTGGAGGATTAACATTTTGTTTCCCGTCATTATTGGTGGTCGTTTGATTGCTCGGAGGGGTTGGATTGGTCGAATTGTTAATACTGGCGGCGATGCGCGATACTATATCCGGTATCGCCGCCTCTAACTGTTGAGCAATCAACGGCTCACATCTACTTCCGACATTTGAGCTGATCGTTTTGGTGCCATTCTACACATCATCAGAAAATACATATAATTAATACAAGTTCCAATCATAAAACACAACAAACCTTCCATTCATTAACAAACATTAGTACATATTACATCCATGTCAGTTCACATACTTTTTCTGTCATCATTACATAAGTTAAGTTTTCCTACATAGGGCCTATGTCGGCATCATCTCGACATAACCCACAATGGGTCAGTGCTTGAATGATACCCAAAAGTATCTATAACGATATACCCCAAAAGAGACCCCCCTAAGGGCCAGTGGTTGTATTATAACTACCCAAGATTCACTCTATGTTAGCATCACCACTAACTGCTTACACAGAGTATCAAAAAGCGGTTCCTGTCTACTCCCATCCTAACACCACTAAACACGGTGGTATACCAACCCCACCAAAACAGCCACCAACACCACCATCACAGCCAGCATAACCCGAATCCGCGTCTCCATCCGGCCGATCATCCACTGAGAGTATGAGCACTCCCTCTTCAGCTGCGAAATCGCATACTGGTGGTCCAGTATGCAGTCCCCCAAGTACATCCGCCTCTGTACTCCCACTGTCAAGGCGGCGGAGTGCTCATTCACCTGCTCGGTGAGCACTCGCGGCCATGCCGCCGCATCCCTTTCCTGCCTAGGGAGGCCCCAAACGGGTGGAGTCACAGGCTCGGGCTGGGAGCGGGAGGACTCGCTCCTGCGGGTAGCAGGTCTGGGTGGGGGCGAGGTTGGTGGGACATGTGGAATACTGATCCGCGCCGTGAGGCGGGGTCCGAATCCGGGCGGGACAGGGATGGCCTGTGGCGCGGGCGGGGTAGGGGATCTGGCAATCCTGACTGGGGAGGACTGGCCAGAGCTCCTACGACTAGCCTCGCTAGGCTCAGAGCTGGATGATACACGTATGCTCCCAGAGTTCCCGGAGCTGACTTCCTCCGGGTCCTCCTCCATAGACAAACTAGGAGTTCTCGACATTCTTTCCTGCACACAAGTTAACAAACATGTAGTTCTTTCCATAGTGTAAATCATAATCAAATTAATATGCACTTACTTATACAACTTGACCACTTAACTATATTATCATATATTTGCACATATGTTGCCAATTTTACCTATTAAAGTCCCCCGTGACTTCGCCTGAATTCCCTCGTGCGGACAAGTCTGTTATTATGTTCCGGACCATAATAACTCACTTGTCCATCCAAGTTCATCCAGACCTTGTCACAATAAATTATTAGTTGATATTCAGATCCTATAACACTTGAGCTACTGGTTATATTTTAGGTATCTTTTAAAGACATCCTAATTCTTTATAACCAATGGCTCTGATACCAAGTTCTGTAACACCCCGTAACCGCAACGGAAACGTACACGGGATGCAACTGACACATCTGATATCAACAGCATTGCTTATAAAGAAAACACCACAACAATAATTTAAACGTATTACATTGTTCCGAGTTTCGTTACCGACTAGGCGTTATCACATAAGTTTTACCAATAGTACGTTAACATGTTTAAAACAAAATATAGACCCTTAAGCTTCCACAAAATAGCACACATCATCAAGCACGTATCACTCATTCCAATTTGGGTGTACCTAGAAAGCATGTAAAGAAAACGGGTCAACTACGAATAGTTGGTGAGTTTCACTAATTTAAATAAACCATGACAAATCATTTTAATAATCATAAATTAATGATGTAATTATGCTGAGCCTACAAGTGAAAACTCTGTTAACCCAGAAACACATTTAATAACCTCTGGGGACACTGTTAACCCAGAAACACATTTAATAACCTCTGGGGACACTGTTAACCCAGAAATACATTTAATAACCTCTGGGGACACTGTTAACCCAGAAATACATTTAATAGCCTCTAGGGACACTGTTAACCCAGAAATACATTTAATAACCTCTGGGGACACTGTTAACCCAGAACACTGTTTCGGGCCTTACAATATTAGCAACTCAGACAATTACTATCTTAATACATTACCGTACGATTCCCGTACAATAAACATTATATAAATACATTCATTTCCATGCGATCGGCATGTACTTAAACACTTTGATAAAAAAAACATGCTTTCCGCCCCGGGAAAATATCTAAAACAGTTCAGTAAAAAGGGGCTCGTGAAACTCACCTTTTTGTGAGCAAAGATGTAATACTGTGCACAGCTACCGGTCCGGATCTGTAATACGATCCCTAAGTCGTTACTACACAATTTCTATTAATATAACTTAAATTCGTGTTAACCGGTAGGTCTGGGGACACTGTTAACCCAGTACCGTACACGATCCGGGGACAATGTTAACCCCGAAACACTTCTCAGGACTTAGATTGTGATATCACTTAGAGTTTTTTAGTCAAAATTACCATTAGTTTGTTTTCTCGTTTTGCGTGCCTAGCACGGTTAACCGTCTTTATGTTTTCAAAAATGAGTTTGGTCACATACGACCCGAAAATAGTTGTTACTGATATTTTAATTAAAGTGGTAAAATTAGAGCTCGGTTTAGACACCCCGTTTGGCCGCGGGGCCCGTTTCCGTCTTTAGTATACCGGAAACTGCTAAATCGGGTAAAATTACCCAAATCATCCGAATTACTTTCGGATGATTTATTTTTACTTGATTAACTTAGTTTCATGAAAATAGTCCATTTTTAGGGTTTTTATACACCAGTCAGCTCGCTTAGGCGAACTTTGCCGGTTTACGCGTTTTAAGCTTTAAAAGTTTGTTTTTATGTTCTGTTTAGCACAAATAATTATCCGTTTAGTCTCGGATCTTGAAATTTTGCCCAAATCAGTTTTTGACAGTAAGGAATTTTATAAAAATATTTCCAGAATTAATTTTTATATTTAACATTTATTTATCTATTTTAAAACGTTATTTAAACACCAAATATGTCGAAAATACCAAACAACCTTAGAAAAATCCCAAATTTTTCTGGGATGGCTCCTGCCATCCACATAGTTCCCAGTAATTTTTACAGAACCAAAAACTCATTTTTCATGCCATTTTCACCAAAACCGAGCTAGAAAACCCTAGAACTCGTTTTACCGAAAAGCCTACTTAGACTTCTCCAATGGACCTAAAATTTTGTGTGTGACTTTTATATGTTATAAAAAGCTTATCTGAATTTTTCCAGAATTTTTCATGGTGTTTAGCTATTTTTCACCATTTTTAGCCAAAACCGAGAATTAAATTCACCAAATATTCATCCTTTATCCAAAAATTTCCAAAATTTCACAGATCTCATATTTTCATGTGTAGATCATCTCTGTGAAATTTCATGACCCAACTCTAAGTCTACCACAATCTGTCCAAATCACACAAATCATAAGAAAAACCGAACTACCTTGTGTTTCTAGCTTTAGATCGCAAAGATCTTGCTTTCTAGCCTTTGCTAGCAACTAGATATAACACCTACAAGCACAATAACACCACACCAAGCAAGTTATACCCACAATCAAGCCATTTTTTTCATGGTTTCGGTTAAGACATCAAAACAAAGATTTTAACCGTAAAAATTCGTTTTTGACTCTTTTAACTCCTTTCTTGGACCAAGATCCCTTGTATAACTTGTATACATCACTTGATCATGCAAGAATCGGTTTCATCTCGGGTTTTCACCCATTTTTCACTTGAAACCTCATTTTCTCAAGATTTTGGAATTAAAAACCAAGATTAAACCATAATAACATGTTTATACCTTATGGATCTTCTTAAAAAACAAGGGTTTTTGGTTGAATGTGTGGAGGATGGAGAGAAATGTGGAGTTGGGAGTGTAGAAAAAAGAAAATGAAATGTGTGTGTGCACCACATGGACCGATCGGTCCTTGTATGGTGTGGGGTGGGGCCCACATCTCCAACCTTGGCCACACATTTGGATTGTGTAATCCAGATAATGTTGTGGATAATCTGGTTCAGTTCGTTTTTTGGTTAAACACTTAATTCGGCTTAAAACGAGGCTAAAACGGTCGTTTTTCGGCTTAAAAATAAAATTTATATAAAACCGATTTATAAACTTTAAAAACTTAAACCATGACATTTATTGACTCAACACATCATATTGTCGGTCATTGTGCATCTTTTTCGGCTTGATCGATCTTCTCTTGCTTGGTTTGATATTAAAGGTTTCGTTTAACGTACCGACGTACCATTAAATCGAAATCCTTTTTCTGTGCTATAACTCACTCATCCCGAAGCTTTAATACTTCGTAAACCTTACTAAACATCATATATTTCGTCTATAATGTAATCCCCGATTCGATAGGGTTTCAATAATCGTTCATCGGTTAATCGTAATTCCAATACGACTAGCTGTACATTCGAGTATAATTCATACTTGTGAATCTTATATACTCGTATAAACACATTATAATTTATATATTCAGTATTAAATAACACATAAATGGTATATTCCGGCTAGGGTATACCTGAATTTGCCGGAATCGTTACAGATGTGCAGCTATATTTAGCATTCTTACCATCATCATATTTAGTATTTGTTTTATTCTCAGTTTCTGTTGGCCTCATATTTCTAGATTTCCTTTGTCTCAGAGGACAATCACCAACAAAGTGTCCTATCCTGTTGCATCTAAAACAACTTATGTTCGATTTATTCTTGTTGTTTTAAACATTAGTTTCAAAAGTTGTTGTAGATGATGAGGTTGCGTTACTGTCAATTTGTCTCACATACGGTGGAACAAACGGATTTAGGGGAGATTTCTTTTCGTCAAACTTATAGTCCTCCTCCCGCCTTAGTAACACAACCTCTTCTTTTATCTTACCTGATTCAGACAGTTTGTCCGAATTTGACGAGACGGAACTTGTGACATTAGAATTTGTCTGACTAGCTTCACTCTCATTACTTGTAGTGTCTTTAGTAGAGACTTTGATTGGAACTGTCTGACTAATTTCAACATTCACGTATTGTTGATTACTAGGATTATATGTATAGTTATTATTATATGGTGGTGGAACTTCTGTGATTCCAATTCCCTCCTTTTTAATTGGGGAACGTTGAACACTTATAATGTGGTCCAGCATCGTTGAATAATTTCTAAATTGTTCAATTTTCCTGTTCAGTTCCACCACTTTTACCTGGTAATCAGCTATCTGTTTATCCTTTTCAGCTATTAGTTTGGTCTTTTCTTCTAACACTTCATAGCTAAGATCAATTACTTGTATTTTTTCAGCTAGGGTGGCTTTAAGACTTCTGATATCTTTTTCACTAGCTTTTATTTTTACCGAGTAGCTATTTTCTTTAGTTTTAGAATAGTGATGTTCTTCTTTTAAATTTTTAAATTGAGTGTCCAAACTAACAAATTGATCAGTTAATGCTTTCAATTGATCAGACAGTTTTTCACATTGTTCACAATGAGATTCAGAACATACCTCTGAGAGTTGATCGTTCACTTCTGCCATGTATGCTTGATCTTCCCCCGTCTCTTTGTCACTTCTTCTAGTTTCGATAGTTTCCAGATTTTCCTGTTCGAACATCTCCTCAACTTGTATATTCCAGTTGTATCCACCGTTTTGCTAAGATACCATAGCCTTGTTTTCACTTCCACTTCCATTCTGTTGAGCAGGTCTGTTCTGACTTCGTTCGACTCTCTCATTTGTACACTCTTTAGCAAAGTGACCATTTTGTTGACAGTTATAACAAAGAACCTTTGACTTGTCAAACCCCGGTCTTTCTCCAATGAACTTTCTACCAGTTTTCTTTATAAATCTCTTTACCCTTTTTACTATCATAGCCATCTGCCACTGCAGATTCATTTCTTCCAGATCATCAGCGTCGATCTGATCATAGTCTTCATCCAAAGTTGCAGGGTCGACTATTTTTCCTTTGATGTAATTCTCATAAGATGCGATGAAGGAGGCATAAAGAGCAAACTGTTGTTCAACTGATTTCACACTCATAGGCATTTGTGAGTAGTTCTTGCTAGAAGCATTGGTTGAGAAATTACCAGTTGTGGTTTGAGGTTTTGAGGAACTACTACCTCCTGCTACGAAACATACGTAACCATCCATGTTTAGCACCACATGACTATCTGGAGTGGCGTTTGATTCCCCCTTTGAGTAGTAGGCAGTGGATTCTGTTTTTGAATTTGAGTTTGGAGTAACTTTAGCACCATACATTCCCGGATCCTGAACCTGATCAGTAGGTGTCTCCTTTCTAGCCATATTAAGTTCAAAATTACGTAACTTATTTACCACTGTCTCCAAGTCAATCTTCTCAAAATCTTTATCTTCTCTCATCAGAACTGTGTACATCTCCCATTTTGGTGGATGAGCATCAAGGAGCTTTTCTACTATCTCTTCTACCTCTTATTCAATGGAGTAGTTATTCAGCTCGGTTATCAGATGATAATATCGCGTGATGATGTCATCAAGTGATTTATTTTTCAGATACTTGAATACGGAGAATTGAGTTTTCAGTAGCTTTGTCTTGGTGGTACGTATCCCAACATTTCCTTCATATCTATTCTCTAGTGCTTCCCATAGTTCTCTAGCAGTTTTGTATTTTTTAAAAGTATGAAGAATCTCTTGTGGGAGCGCCATTGTTATGGCTGCATGTGCTTTACTTTCTGCCTCATACATCTTCTTTTCATCATCCTCCATCTTACCGTACTTCTTAATCTGTTCACGACCTTCAAACATGGCTGTTGGTGGAATGTGCCCATCTTGAATGCAGACCCACATCTTTGCGTTTTGATACTTCACATACTGTTCAAATCTATCTTTCCATGCAACGAAATCAGTACCTTTAAGCAGTTTTGGAGCTTTAGTTGCTGAACCAGCTTCAACCTCCATCTTTACCAGTTCAGTGATGTTTATCGAAGTCATACTTGAATGAAACGAGACATAGAACTTAGAAACAAGATTCTGTGTGCAGGAAGCAGCGAAGTTAATACAACTTCGCTTGCCAACTTCGCTAAGGACAACTTCGCTGGACACACAACTTCGCTAGTCACACAACTTCACTAGCCTAACAACTTCATTGAAACCCTATATCTTCGCCAAATCCCTAGTTTAGGTGACGACAACTTCGCCAGAAGAACAGAGTTTTGCTGGTTACACAGGACGATTTCGAAGGTTGCGAGGGTGATAGGAAGGTGTAATTGATTAGTATTGAGGAGTGACTGACAAAAAGGAGGTATTTCAACGTAAAATTGTTCCGAAAATTGTCTAACGGAACAATCTTAACACCCGTGTGATAATCCCGAACCACACAATCACGAGAAAAACGTCTGATACCAACTGTAGGTTCTCAGTCGGATCTACACAGGGGTATCTCGTAACACGAGGTGCGGAATCCCCACGTATACGATACGAGTGTTGAGGCGATAAACACGTTGAATCTAAACAAACACACGAGTATATATGATAATACTTGTGATATTGCAAGGCGTAATAACCAAAGAAACAAGCACGTGACTCAGAGAATCACACAAAACAGCCGTTCAAAGTTATTAATAAGGAAGCCAAAGTTAGGAATATATATATATCATGACAACTTCGCCTAACATGCTAGGCGAAGTTGTCTTAACTTCACTTCTTTCCCAAGTTCGCTTAAACCCAAATCAAACTTAACACGTTCAAAACAAAACGAACAATTTAAACGATTACAGACACAAATAAACACAAGATACTGAACTACTGGCATCATGCATCAACACTTTATTCTTAAACCAAAAAACGTCATTCGTGGGATATGTGGAAGGCCAGATTACACGTTTGAGAGACCAGGCAAGGTGTAATAGAGGTATACACGTGTTAGATTTAAGGCCACATGTTCATGAACAGTGAATTATGAGAGAGGAGTAAATTTTAGTTTTTAATATATATATATATATATATATATATATATATATATATATATATAATGGCAAATATTACACTAAATGAATTATAGTACAATAATATCCAACACGTTGAGTAGAGTTTGGTACTATGACGTCAACACTATTCTGTTGATTCACCAAACATATACCAATGTGTAGCTCAAATATCTCCAAACATACTCATGTTAACATGACTTTAAAAGTTTGTGGACAACGAAGTCGCAACGGTTGGCAAAGTCTTGTTGGCTGCAGAACTCAACATCCTAGTTCAAGGTAGCTGCCAAAAAAACCACCCAAAAATTTTCACTTCATACCTTCACCAATCACTAAAGCATCCAACTTTGAAGCGTTGCATACGACAGGTGCAGACTTCACTTGTTCTGTTGACCTTATTTGATCATTTGTTCATTAAAATATATCATAACCACCATCAAAGTATTAAAAATAGCCAAAAATAAAATTACTTCAATAAATAGGAAAGACACTAATCATGAAACCATTTATTTATCATGAAAGAATTATAATATTAAGACAATCTTATGCGGTTCATGTAATACCAATAAAAAAGATAAATATAAAAATTACTTGATAATTGTACAACATGCAAGACAAGCTGACTTATCATAACCTTAAGTGAGCCGGGTCAGAAACCGCACTTTATTACTAACTTATTTGTCTAAATGGTTAATTCATATATGGTATTTTAACTAATTACCTCAAAAATCAGTTCATTCAATTTTCTAAACGAGTTCTGTGAAAGGTAGTGCAACGAAGAGGTGTACAAAACCAGTTTATTTGAAAAAAAAATGGTTCGAGTTATGAAGCGAACCAGGTTGGTCAACAGGTTACAAAAACGGTTGGTAAAAACGGTTCGGATTATAAACCAGTTTAAAAGAAAAAAAATGTTCGAACTTAATGAGTCTATTCAGATTAAAAACCACTTAGGGACAAATAAAGCGTTTTATTTTTTAATGTTTTTCAAATCCGGATCGGGTTCAAAACCAATTCAGTAAATGCGACTACGCACTGGTATACGAACCTACAAGTTAAGTCAGGTCCAAACTGGTTAAGCACAAACCAAACTTTTTGGTGAAGTGGGCCGAGTCAGATACCGGTTTACTAAGCCATACAAGATTTTTTGTACATCTTTAGTGCAATTGGAAGTTAAGTGTGTTCGTTTTTTTGTGTTGCGCTAATTATAACAATAGAAGCATTTAAACGAACAAACCCCATCCATATGTTAAAACTTTATTAAAATTGTCAATTACAGTGGATTAAAACAAATAGCCACATGAATATATATCAAACAAGTTGGTAACTTACCTCACCAATCTCCAATCTGCCTCTAGGTTTTGTTTAAATATTTGTTTTGGTCTTCTTGGTTTAAGCTAGGACTGACATAACACGAACATCTAGATAAGATGGCATAATGCCAACATCTTGAAACATGGCAAAAGACTTAATGCATTCGTTGCGCCCTCTACAAAGACGTACACACAAATTAAATATATATCTAATCAAGTTATTGGAAAACTTGTATTATAAATTCCAGAAAATTAAAGAAAAATAAACAAAATAGTAAACCGGGCTTGTGTTTAACACAATTCTCTTATACAGATTCTCGGTCTGTTCCCAGGGTACTCCGGTTCGAAATAGAATCGGTGCTCTGCCGGACTCGGACACTTGCCTGAAACGAAATCGGAAATAACACTGTTGTAGTATGAAGAAGATGAAGTGTGTTTGTTTGGTATGTCTAAATTGAAGAGCTGGTCTGGTTTATATAGCCACACAATGACAATAATAATAATCAATACTGTTAATGACCATTAAATAATAATAATATCAAATAATGGCACATTAGTGCAGATTATAAAACTGGAAGTCATAATCATTCTCTTAATGATTATTAATTGTATTGACTGGACCAGTTTTGAATTTCAAAAACAAATTCAAAAAATCGTCTCACGCGGGCTCGGGTTTTCGGAGTTGCATTCGTGTCCGCGGGACGTCCGGGCACGCACGAGGTTGATGGATTTCTAGTCCAGAATCCCAAATTTGCACCCCCCCTGCGCGCGCGTAGGACTTGTGGTAAAACATGTCATAAAGAATTCAAATAGGTGTAAGGTCACTACCTTATAAACCATTCATTATTTTGTTCCCAAACCGATGTAGGACAAACCTTTACCACTTCTGTAACAACTCGGGGTTTCGAACATATATTTTCACCCGACTCGGTTCAACGTTCGGGTCATTTATATTAAAGAAAATATCGCGTGTATCGAGTAAATCAATTATTATTATATTAATTTATTTTCATAATTTGACAAAAATTGCCTAAACTAAAACTTCTACCCACTTATGTTTCCATCTTTAACTCTAAGGACTGATCTACAATATTTTATATCTTATTGAAATATATATTTTAAATGGGAACCCGTTTGCTCATGCCCAGACCCAGATCACAACCCGCATACCAAATCTGCTAGCTTGGACCACAATTTACGTCTTAAATATGGAAATTGGATTAAGATATTGATTCCCTTACTGAATTCGGCCTAACCGACAGTTTATTTTTGTTAATTCGTTTATAACTGATTTGTATTTCCTTATTATTGTAGCCGACCCTAAACTTAATTCAAAATACATTCAATCGTTCGTATTAATTCAATTAAACCTGTATACACAATCATCTAACCCTAGTCGTCCATAACCCCCTAATTAATTGTACTATGATCAGCCGCTGCCTGTTCGTTCATTACCTTTAACCGCCGCCCATTGTTGCGACCAGTTCACCCACTGCCGATCATCATTTACGGTAATTGATTCCTGTTTTGAGTACGCACTTGGCTGATGATCAATAACCCTATCATTCGATCAATAAATAACAACTGATTTACGTGATTGGTTAATCTAGGGTTTGGTTCTAAACCTGATTCGTTTATGCTTCTATTATAATTTATAACGTTTCTGAAATTTGTTGCATAAGCTGGTGAAGCCCAGCTGGTTAGTTCTTAAGGGTGCAGGGGGGCAGGTCGCGGGTTCGACCCTCTGCCACCCCGATTTTCTATTATTTGTTTTTTTTATATTTATTTCTTTAAGAACCTTTAATAATACTAATGATTAAATAAAACTATTTTGTTAAAAACCGATCATATAATACTTGTTTTTCACATCTTTTGTCCGTGTATGTATGTATACGTATATTTAGATATACATATATGTATATACACGTATATATAATACCACGTAAATACAATATTAAATGTTTTAACAAACTAATAAATATTTTTAAAGATTTATTTTAGTTAAATAATATTTT
The DNA here is from genome assembly GCF_021521415.1 of Bidens hawaiensis. NCBI lineage: Eukaryota > Viridiplantae > Streptophyta > Magnoliopsida > Asterales > Asteraceae > Bidens > Bidens hawaiensis. The sequence continues at coordinate 178,446 of NW_027495241.1, forward strand.
TTTATAATAAAATAATATAATACACTTTAAATGGATTTAATGAATTAATAATACTAATAACCAAAAGATATTATTTTAATAAAAGCCGGTTTGTAATACTCGTTTAATTCATATTTTCGTATACATATAGGTGTATATATATGTATACATAAAGGATATTATAACTTAAAAACAAATGTTTTAGTAAATATATAAAACAAATAAACTAATTTTATAAAACTACAAATAATATTGGTTAAGTTATGTTTTTATTTAAAATAATTGTTTTATATAATAATCTTGATATATAATATTAAATTATTATAATATTTTTTAGTTAGTGTTCATAATAAGTTTGTTACTTAGCATACTCGTTTGCTCTCTTTTCTCATTAGGATTTAACGTTCGCGTGTGACTTTTTCCGTCTTCTCGTTGTCTTAATCTTTCTTTGTTCGTCTTTAAGGTGAGTATCACATTCCCCTATTTTACCGCTTTCAATGTTTTGGGGACATGCGTAAATAATATTTCTCATATATACTTATACACAAAACTGCAACTTTGTTTTATGTGTTAACAACTTATACCTTACTTGTTTATGTGCTTATTTGCTTTGTATGCTTTCGCATTCGGAGAGGTCCAACATAATCTCAGTCTAGTATGATCATACGCCAGTCGTTATAGCCTTTGTGCTTCTGGACATCTCAGTTATACTTGCTCATTCGGTTATTTTGTTATTCTCATATGACTTGTTGCAGCTACATATTTTTGTTATATATACTATATGTACAACTAAACTGGTGTGTTGTTCACTCAACATGTGTTGTTGACAAAACTTTATTTTATACGCATATGCAGGTTGGTGAAGACTTAGTGAAGAATTTAGCTAGAAGAATATTTTAATCAAGAAATATAAAATTTGTATTGTTGTATGAATTTTGTACTTGTTTGTATTTGATTTATTTGATAATTGAATTCAATTAATAGATATTGTCATTTAAATATTGTGCATGATAGTAATCTTGAGAGCTGTGACAATCAGTTCGCGCCCCGGTATTTCCGCCGTAGGTTGGGGTGTGACAACTTCCACCACTTCCTTTATTCACACACTTAAAACTTCCAACAATCCCTAACATGAATGGAGGTCGAAACTACATTATTTCGATTAGATTTCAACAGTTGAATCTTGCATACAATAGGTAGGTGTTATCCTTTGAACCTTTGCTTATGAAGCATACTTAGCCCACTGGCTTTGAGTAGACGGTGACGTCTTTGAACTCGTCTGCCATTTGTGTAGACGACAATAAACTTCACACAAGGCTCTCCCCGACAAAGTCAAGTCCTCATAGTTATGTTCGTTATGGTCATGAACATGCGCCTGGTTCTGCAAGAGCTATTAAGTATTGTGCCCAACAACACCCTTCGAAGCGACCCCACTTCTCTATCACATAGGTAATTCACCATGTATGACTACCTTGGTCGAATCATTAAAAGCCATATGCTTAGCCTCACACTTGTCACTTTTAGGAATGGACTAGGAAGGTTACCTTGTCACGTGGTAAACTCCCTCTTAAAATTATAGGGTTATCCCCCCCCCCCCCACAATGACCGCACTAATTCATACAAGTAGGTTTTCCTATTGAACTCAACTCTTCTAGTCTGTTGAGTTAGGTTTCCTTCGCATGAACTTTAATTTTTCAAGGGCTTTAGTCTCATTCCCATGGACGACTTCTGAACTAACTCTCTACTTAGGTCTTTTGTTAGCGGATCCGCAATATTATCCTTTGACTTCACGTAGTCAACAGTGATAATTCCAATAGATATTAGTTGTCGTACCGAATTATGTCTACGTCTAATATGTCTATTCTTATCATTATAAATTGTGCTATTAGCTCTGCCAATTGCCGATTGGCTATCACAATGTATACAGATGGCCGATGCCGGTGATATGGGCTAAATTATTTATAAATATTATAAGTATTTCTAACACTTTGAGCCACTTTTGGGTTTGTTTTTATTAAGTTTTACTCCTAGTCGGTTCAGATTGAATATATAATAGTCTCGTGAGACAACGAACCAAAATAAAGTAATTTAACTAAACTTGAGATCAACGAGTTATTATTATTAGAATTAATTATTGTAACTTAAAGTGTTTAGTAAAACAATATGAGCCTATGAGGTGATAATTTTCTAATGTTGGTAAACATGATTAAAAAATCCAAAATATTATACATGAATACATATATTAAACATATTTGTTTGTTATACAGATGCAAGCTTAAAGCTCACATAATACTAATATGGTCTTCATTTAAAATTAGTATTGGCCCATGAACATGAAAAGGAAGTCGGTCGTGGAACTATTATTTAAATCAACAAGCAATTAAGAAGAGGGGGCTGCCCCATAAGGTCAAACGCAGCTAAGGGGGAGCCGTCCCCTGGGTGGCTGTTTTCGGAGCAAAAGAAAAAAAGAAAATATCAAGAAATAAAACAAGCAAACACGTAAACCAAGTAAGCATGTCAATTAAATTTCACGGCATATCTTCAAAAAGTGAATTATTCAAGCAGGTTGGCTGCTTAATTAATTTAACCAGGCTAGTAGCTCAATCATATTTATTTCTTTTTACGATGAACCATAATATATATTTAATCTTTGTTTCATTTGTAGTTATGATATACTAAAATTTTATACTGCCTGGGTTTGGATGATTACTTTTTAGACTCGTTTTATTTTTGGTCTAGGATTATTTATAGATTGGTTCATGTTTTGGTAAAGTTTTTATTGTATTTGGTTGTGATGCGTGTGCGTATTTGGTATTAATTTATTATCAATTTATTGTTCCATATGCGTCTTTGTGAATGTCTTTCATGTATGGATGCATATTAGGTTGTTTACTGTGTGTTTACAACTAGTTTATGGTATATAGTTAACGTATTTCACAGGAACGGAAATTGAGAGTTTAGAGATACCTTATATTCTGTCACTTGAGAGACCGGGAGGTAATTAAGTGTTGTTTGTTTTGGTCTTTTGCGGGTTTGGGTAGTGATTGCACGGGAGTGAGTTACCCTAGATTCCATTAGATTCTCACAGATCCGAATTATAACCTAAATTTAATAAGAATACCCTTTTACGCCTTAGGGTGTTTTGTGATTAGAGAGACCGGGAGGTAATTTAATCTTTGGGTACATTAGCATAGTTAGGTAAGGTGAGACCGGGAGGTGATCCGAACCATTAAACCGTTGAGCTTTACATGATATTTAGGGTTCTTATGTATTGTTGGTGAGAACGGGAGGTGATCTAGCTTACTATAGTTATTCCTTAAATTTCATATTTTTAGAATACGGTACCATTCATTAAACCATTGCCGAGAGTTTACGAGTTGACTAGTATGATTCCTTGCCTAGGTAGTTGTTCTCCCTATTTGAGTTTTACCCCTATTTTTTTCGCATCAGTTTTAGTTTAAGTATTATTTTGTTTATATTTAATAATTAAAAAAGACAAAAATCAATTAAATCTATTTATTTAAGTTATTAGTCAGAGTCTAGTTTAGGTGTCGCTAGTGTCCTTTGGGTTCGATATCCGGATTTCATTAGGCTTTACTACAGTTGATGGGTACATTTGCCTGTCTAGTGGTCTAGCATTAGGAGAGTCTAGATTTATAAATTTAAAACTAGAGTGTCTAGGTTAGGTTAAGTTTTTAATAGACCGTTTCGCACAACAGCCGGCTTAGGCCATCTTGGTATATCCTCAACAAATTGACGTAACCATTCTACCTCTTCGTCCGCTTTATCTAGGGCGATGAATTTTGATTCCATCATGGATCTAGCTATAACCGTTTGTTTAGACGATTTCCACGATATAGCAGCACCTCCAAGTGTGAATACATACCCACCTGTTGCTCTGAAATCATTTGTGTCAGATATCCAATTTGCATCACAATGTCCTTCGACAACTGCTGGATATCTGTTATAATGTAACCCGTATTCTCTAGTGTATCTTAGGCACCGAAGCAACCGAATCATACAGTTCCAATGACTTGAACTTGGGTTGCTTGTGTATCTACTTAGCTTGCTCACAGCATATGCTAAGTCGGGTCTAGTGCAACTCATAAGATACATCAAACTGCTAATAATTCTTGAGTATTCCAACTGGTTAACCGGTTCACCTCTATTCTTAGCTAGATGTTGACTCGTGTCAATGGGAGTTCTAGCTACATTAGAGTCATTCGCATTAAACTTCTCAAGAATTTTGCTCACGTAATGGGATTGACGTGTATTATAAATTCACACCGGTGAACATCTTTTGTTGCCACTATTTGAAATTCACACCGGTGAACTTCTCTGGTTTCTTAGCATGAGACGTGACAGCACTCGGCAACGAAGCAACCAAACCGGTTGTGACAGCAACCGTGTTTGTCACGATGGCAGAAACAACAGCGCTCATGTGTTGGGATTCCATTCTGAAATGAAAAATACAAGAATAATAATAAGTAATCTTTTTAAGTTTGTTGGAAAACTTGTATTATAAATTCCAGAAAATTAAAGAAAAATAAACGAAACAGTAAACCGGGCTTGTGTTTAACACAATTCCGTTAAATAGATTCTCGGTTTGTTCCCAAGGTACTCCGGTTCGAAACAGAATCGGTGCTTTGTCGGACTCGGACACTTGTCTGAAACGAAATCGGAAATAACACTGTTGTAGTATGAAGAAGATGAAGTGTGTTTGTTTGGTATGTCTAAACTGAAGAGCTGGTCTGTGACACCCGGTAAATTCCCAACCCCTTAAACTAAGTAATTAACCTAATAATTAGGTGATTGTAAATATTATGCGCGCCATGATAGTCAGCGCGTGCATGTGTTATGTGCGCCCTGCGCGAGCGCACCATGTTAAGAACCAGCGTGAGCATATGTTATATGCGCCATGCGTGAATGATTTGGCTTTATGTTTTCATGTAACTTAAACGTTATGTTGTCTATGGGTTGACCATCCCGCATGATGCTAAGGCGGGTGCATCCTACATCGTTTATGCGCGTGCGGAAGGGAACTAACCTACCCGCATGGCGGGAACGTTGAGAGCTAGTTTGTCTGAAGCTCCAAGATGGAATTGACTTCAACATGACTGATCACTATGTTGAAATACCAAGACCACCTGGAGAATCTACAAATGAAACTCAAATGTCCCTAACTGCGAGAAGGTTACGCACCTACCCGCAGCAAAGACATGTCCTACACGCAGAAAGCTATGCGCACCAAGTTATACGCGCAGAACACTTAGTCAAAATGTTCAGATTTAAGGAAATTGTCCCCGCCCAAAAGAGGGCGGTAGCGTGTTTCAGAAAACTACTTTTTACTGTACACTGTCTAAAGCACTGAAAAAGCAAACTGTAAAAGTCAACTGCCAGCCACCCACTCTCACCAGCCACAGCCCTGCATGTCCTGTCCATATCAAATCAGAATCTTTAATCTACTTTTCTACTCTTTTTAATAAATAATAATAATTTCCATACTTTATCATCATTTCAAAAGATTACAATTCCCTAAAGCAAGGGATTGTGTTCCCTTGAGTTTGCCTATAAATTTGTAGCCTAAATTATCACCCAAAACACACTTCAAAGAACTACGAACTTGCACTAATCCTTTCCCAAGCATCCGTTGTTTCCAGCTCCAATCTTGTTACTAGGTAAGCCGAGAATATAACCTTGAAACCTACTATCCAACCCTTGTATTCTCCTATTTCTTGATCTTAATATATATACTTGTTATTTGATCGTATTCTAGACCTTCGATTCCGAGGCCAACACCAAGAAAACCCGAATCTCGATTAATCCCTTAACAAGAACCTCAGGTGAGTCTCACAGCCCCTATTTTCACTGTTTTCACTGTTTTTAAACTGCTTTCGGGGCGAGGGACACGTACTTAAATAATGTTTTATCATGGTATACTTACAAGCTATGAAAGCGATTATGTGTTTAAGTTATGTTTCATGATGAGCAATGCAAACGGTTATCTAAGGTTTTCAATGTATGTGCGCTAGAACTCGAGTAAGTGATCACTTTACCATTGGAACTCTAAGGGTAGGGACTGCTGGTTTGATCCGCCCGCTCGTAGGGGTCGCACCTCTTTGCATGGACGAGTGCCTGGCATGGGGCAGTACTATGGGGTTGAGCCCGCTCGTAGGGGTCGCGCCTCTTTGCATGGACGAGCGCCTTGTTTTCCGGCACAACTTCCGCGCGTAACCCGCGGGACGGAATTATTATTTTAGCTCGTAGGGGCAATGCCTCTTTGCATGGACGAGCACAGTTTCTCAGAATTGTTCGCGCGTAACCCGCGGGACAGTATCCTTAGCTCGTAGGGGCAATGCCTCTTTGCATAGACGAGCATAGTTTTCCAGAAACGTCTGCGCGTAACCCGCGGGACGGTATTACATTATTTTAGCTCGTAGTGGCAGCGCCACTTACACAGACGAGCACAGTTCCCAGAAATGTTCGCGCGTAACCCGCGGAACGGTTTTATCAGAATATGTTAATATAACTGTCTTACCAAGCATGTGTTTTAATGAGGCTAACAGAATATGTTTCAGAATGATTATGATGCAATACGATTTATCAAGTTACTAAAACTTGTGAACTCACTCAGTTTATACTGATTCAAATGTTTTTACGTGTCTTTCAGGAGATAACTAGGTAGCGCATGGAGTCACACTTAGAGCACCACACGCTGAACATCTAAAACAAGCTTTTTGGAAGATTTTGGTTTTATCCCCTCGATGCGCACGGTTACCCGCCGCGCAAGGGGATATGGCGAGGAAATCTTCAGTTTTATACTTGGATGTTTCTTTTTGTAATCTTTGAACAATGTAATGTGTTTGTAATAAACTTCTCATGCGCAATAAAAATCTTTGAATGTTTTGCAATGGCCCGTGCTTAATTATCAATCCCCACTCGTGCGCGCCCGGCTGTTTCCGCCGCTCAGGGCCGGGTGTGACAGATTGGTATCAGAGCACTGGTTATAGCGAACTAGGAAAAGAAGTTTTTAACCTAGACTATAACCTTTGGGGAATCGCATGAAATATTTTCAAAAGAATATGTTCAAAAGAAAAATCACACACGCACTTAGGAACACGGGTCACAGTGTCTAGAGATAAGAACATTATGTGCTCTGAGTACATGCGCTAAGTTTGTTATATTTTCTTTTTATGAAAAGAATGCCTCCAACCAGAGCCAAGGGAATTACCATGACACCCGAGGAGCTCGCAGAAATAATCGCGCAGGCGATTGCAACACATGAGGCCAGCAAGGCCGAATCTAGTCAGGGTCGCCAAGAGAACGAGACCCCAGAACCCGAATCAGGAGCCTTGGACAAAGGATGCTCCTATAAAACATTCATGGCCTGTAGGCCTTGGCCGTTCAAAGGCACCGAAGGAGCCATTGGGCTCTACAATTGGATTGACAAGATGGAGACAGTTCTCTCCATCAGCGGATGTAGTGAAAACCAAAAGGTCCTTTACGCGACCTGCATGTTCCAAGAAGCAGCTTCGTCTTGGTGGAAGCTCCAAGTAAAGACTTTGGGGCGAGAAATTGCTCTTCACAAGACCTGGGAAGAATTGAAAGAAATGATGATGAGAAAGTTCTGCTCTCGCGCAGAAATTCAGAGCTTGCAACAAGAATTCTGGAACCACACCATGGTAGGAACGGATATCGATGCCTACACCAATCGTTTCAACGAGCTTTGCCAGCTGGTGCCAGACATGGCAAACACAGAAGAAAAGAAAATCGAGAGGTACATCTTTGGGTTACCCCCTGTCGTTAGAGTCCCGCTCAACGCCGCCGCACCTCCGACCTTTGACGAGGCGGTTGCGCGAGCCATCACCCTTACAAGGGATACGGTTCGTGCGGGTATGTTGACCACCCGCTTGAACGAGCAGCGAACCTCCGACTCCAAGAGGAAATGGAACTCCCACCGAGGGTCAGACTTCAAGCAGCCACCGCCCAAGAAGCAGGAAAGCACAAGGGTTTACGCGATTCAAGCCGCGGAACCATCAAGAAAAGGATACAGCGGGCCTCGCCCATGGTGCAGCAAATGCAAGTATCACCACGAGGGTGAATGCGCAAAAATCGAATGCGCCAAATGTGGCAGATCAGGACACAAGGCGATGAATTGTCGCATCAGAGAAGCTGGATCGAGCGACAGCTGCTACGCATGCGGGAAGCCTGGACACTTCAGTCGGGATTGCCCACAGAAAGGAAACCATGCTCCCGGGAGAGCTTTTGTGATCGGCGCGGGTGAAGCAAAGGAAGAACCGAATGTGGTAACCGGTACGTTTTTGCTTAACGGTCATTATGCATCTGTCTTATTTGATACTGGCGCTGACCTAAGTTTTATATCCCATGAGTTTAAAAACTCCCTGGGCTTAGCGACCAGTAAGCTAGACAAACCTTATACTATAGAACTAGCCAATGGTAGGCAGTTATGCGCGAATGAAAGGACTGAGCAATGTGTATTAGTCATGGGAGGTCATGAGTTCAATATAAACTTGTTGCCAATAGATTTGGGAAGTTTCGATATTGTGGTAGGTATGGATTGGTTGGTCGAGAATCTCGCGGAGATTGTTTGTCATGAGAAGCAGGTTCGGATCCCACTGTTGAACGGAGAAACTTTGATGATTCAAGGGGAAAGAAGGGGAGTTGCGACGAAACTGATTTCATGCCTAAAGGCGCGTAAGTGCCTAAGGAAAGGGTGCTACGCCTTCCTGGCGCATGTAGTAAAGAAAGGAGATGAGCGAAGAATTGAAGACTTACCAGTAGTGCGCGAATTTCCAGAAGTTTTTCCTGAAGATTTGCCCGGGTTACCGCCGCCGCGGCAAGTCGAGTTTCATATTGATTTGGTCCCAGGAGCTGCGCCAGTAGCTCGAGCGCCTTATCGATTAGCTCCATCTGAGATGCAAGAACTATCCAATCAGTTACAGGAACTATTGGATAAGGGTTTCATTCGCCCAAGTTTCTCACCTTGGGGAGCTCCAGTACTGTTTGTAAAGAAGAAGGATGGTTCGTTCAGAATGTGTATTGACTACAGGGAGCTGAACAAGCTGACAGTCAAGAATCGGTACCCTTTACCGAGGATTGACGACTTATTTGACCAGTTGCAGGGATCCAGTTATTATTCGAAGATAGATCTACGGTCAGGATACCACCAACTTAGGGTCCATGAGGGAGACGCGCCAAAGACAGCCTTCCGAACTAGATATGGCCATTATGAGTTCTTAGTGATGCCTTTCGGGCTAACTAATGCGCCGGCTATATTCATGGATCTGATGAACCGTGTGTGCAAACCATACTTGGACAAGTTTGTGATTGTGTTTATAGATGATATTCTGATTTACTCTCGGACCAAGGCCGAGCATGAGCAACACCTGAGATTGATTTTGGAATTGTTAAGGAAAGAAAAGTTGTACGCGAAGTTTTCCAAGTGCGAATTTTGGCTTAGAGAAGTTCACTTCCTCGGTCACGTTGTAAACGAGGAAGGAATTCACGTTGATCCTTCCAAAGTCAAGGCCATCGAAAACTGGGAAGCGCCAAAAACCCCAACTGAGGTGAGGCAATTCCTAGGACTAGCTGGCTACTATCGACGCTTCATTGAGAACTTCTCCAAGATAGCTCTACCTCTGACCGCGCTAACTCAGAAAGACAGGATGTTTGTTTGGGGCGAAAACCAGGAAGCAGCGTTTCAAATGTTGAAGCAGAAGTTATGTAGTGCGCCAATTCTATCTCTGCCCGAGGGGACAGATGACATCGTCGTTTACTGCGACGCTTCACATCAAGGACTCGGATGTGTCCTTATGCAGCGAGACAAAGTCATAGCGTATGCCTCGCGCCAACTTAAGACCAATGAAAAGAACTACACAACGCATGATCTGGAACTTGGAGCGGTTGTCTTCGCGCTAAAAATTTGGCGCCATTACCTCTATGGTACAAAGTGTATAATCTTTACGGATCACAAGAGCCTTCAACATATATTTGATCAAAAGGATTTAAACATGAGGCAACGAAGATGGGTTGAATTGTTGAACGATTATGATTGTGAAATAAAATACCACCCTGGAAAGGCGAATGTGGTGGCAGACGCGCTAAGTAGGAAGGAGCGAATAAAAACGCTACGAGTCAAGGCTCTAAGGTTGACCATTCACGCAGATCTCTCTACCCGCATCCGAGACGCTCAGCAAGAAGCCTTGAAACCAGAGTTTGTTAAAAACGAAGCCCTTGGGGGAATGATTAAGAGTTTGGAACTGAAAGAGAACGGCAATCTATATTTCGCTAACCGCATATGGGTCCCTCTCAAGGGAGGATTGCGCGAACAAGTATTGAACGAAGCTCACAAGACGCGGTATTCCGTACATCCTGGCGCAGACAAGATGTACCAAGATGTTAAAACACTGTATTGGTGGCCCAATCTTAAAGGCGCCATCGCGACGTATGTCAGTAAGTGCCTAACGTGTTCGAAGGTAAAGGCTGAATATCAGAAACCATCAGGGTTGCTTCAACAGCCAGAAATTCCCATGTGGAAGTGGGAACAAATCTCTATGGACTTCATCACCAAACTGCCAAGGACACCTGGGGGTTATGACACAATATGGGTTATTGTGGATCGGCTAACTAAGTCGGCGCACTTCCTGCCGATCAAGGAAACCGATAAGATGGAAAAGTTAGCCCGATTGTATATTCGAGAAGTAGTTTCAAAACATGGAGTCCCAGTGTCCATCATTTCTGATCGAGATAGTCGGTTTACATCAAGGTTTTGGAGATCGTTACAAGGAGCTCTAGGTACTCGCCTTGATATGAGTACAGCTTATCATCCTCAAACGGATGGGCAAAGCGAGCGAACAATCCAGACATTGGAAGATATGCTGCGCGCGTGCGCAATCGATTTCGAAGGTAGCTGGGATACTCATCTCCCATTGGTTGAATTTTCTTACAACAATAGCTATCACACAAGTATCAAGGCTGCGCCATTCGAAGCTTTGTATGGGCGCAAGTGTAGATCCCCACTGTGCTGGGCTGAAGTGGGTGACAAGCAAATGACTGGTCCAGAAGTGATCCAAGAAACAACAGACAAGATTTTTCAGATAAGGGATCGCCTTAAGGCAGCGCGCGACAGACAGAAAAGTTATGCTGATATGAGAAGGAAACCGTTGGAGTTTCAAGTAGGTGATAAAGTACTTTTGAAAGTCTCTCCATGGAAAGGAGTCCCCCGTTTCGGCAAGCGAGGAAAGTTGAATCCGCGCTACATTGGACCATTTGAGATCCTGGAAAGGATCGGTCCGGTTGCTTATAAACTTCGTTTATCCGCCGAACTCAGTGGAGTTCATGATACGTTTCATGTGTCCAACCTCAAAAAGTGCTTATCTGACGAAACGTTAATTTTGCCGATGGAAGAGATTCACATCGACAAACAGCTGCACTTCGTAGAAGAACCTATAGCAGTAACCGATTGGAAAGAACAAAGGTTGCGCAGAAGCAGAATCAAGTTGGTAAAAGTTCAATGGAACTCAAGGCGTGGGCCTGAATTCACTTGGGAAAGAGAAGATCAGATGCGCATAAAATACCCACACCTCTTTCAGAACATGGCTTCTGCCAGCAACGTCTCCTAAATTTCGGGACGAAATTCGTTTAACGAGGGGAGAATGTGACACCCGGTAAATTCCCAACCCCTTAAACTAAGTAATTAACCTAATAATTAGGTGATTGTAAATATTATGCGCGCCATGATAGTCAGCGCGTGCATGTGTTATGTGCGCCCTGCGCGAGCGCACCATGTTAAGAACCAGCGTGAGCATATGTTATATGCGCCATGCGTGAATGATTTGGCTTTATGTTTTCATGTAACTTAAACGTTATGTTGTCTATGGGTTGACCATCCCGCATGATGCTAAGGCGGGTGCATCCTACATCGTTTATGCGCGTGCGGAAGGGAACTAACCTACCCGCATGGCGGGAACGTTGAGAGCTAGTTTGTCTGAAGCTCCAAGATGGAATTGACTTCAACATGACTGATCACTATGTTGAAATACCAAGACCACCTGGAGAATCTACAAATGAAACTCAAATGTCCCTAACTGCGAGAAGGTTACGCACCTACCCGCAGCAAAGACATGTCCTACACGCAGAAAGCTATGCGCACCAAGTTATACGCGCAGAACACTTAGTCAAAATGTTCAGATTTAAGGAAATTGTCCCCGCCCAAAAGAGGGCGGTAGCGTGTTTCAGAAAACTACTTTTTACTGTACACTGTCTAAAGCACTGAAAAAGCAAACTGTAAAAGTCAACTGCCAGCCACCCACTCTCACCAGCCACAGCCCTGCATGTCCTGTCCATATCAAATCAGAATCTTTAATCTACTTTTCTACTCTTTTTAATAAATAATAATAATTTCCATACTTTATCATCATTTCAAAAGATTACAATTCCCTAAAGCAAGGGATTGTGTTCCCTTGAGTTTGCCTATAAATTTGTAGCCTAAATTATCACCCAAAACACACTTCAAAGAACTACGAACTTGCACTAATCCTTTCCCAAGCATCCGTTGTTTCCAGCTCCAATCTTGTTACTAGGTAAGCCGAGAATATAACCTTGAAACCTACTATCCAACCCTTGTATTCTCCTATTTCTTGATCTTAATATATATACTTGTTATTTGATCGTATTCTAGACCTTCGATTCCGAGGCCAACACCAAGAAAACCCGAATCTCGATTAATCCCTTAACAAGAACCTCAGGTGAGTCTCACAGCCCCTATTTTCACTGTTTTCACTGTTTTTAAACTGCTTTCGGGGCGAGGGACACGTACTTAAATAATGTTTTATCATGGTATACTTACAAGCTATGAAAGCGATTATGTGTTTAAGTTATGTTTCATGATGAGCAATGCAAACGGTTATCTAAGGTTTTCAATGTATGTGCGCTAGAACTCGAGTAAGTGATCACTTTACCATTGGAACTCTAAGGGTAGGGACTGCTGGTTTGATCCGCCCGCTCGTAGGGGTCGCACCTCTTTGCATGGACGAGTGCCTGGCATGGGGCAGTACTATGGGGTTGAGCCCGCTCGTAGGGGTCGCGCCTCTTTGCATGGACGAGCGCCTTGTTTTCCGGCACAACGTCCGCGCGTAACCCGCGGGACGGAATTATTATTTTAGCTCGTAGGGGCAATGCCTCTTTGCATGGACGAGCACAGTTTCTCAGAATTGTTCGCGCGTAACCCGCGGGACAGTATCCTTAGCTCGTAGGGGCAATGCCTCTTTGCATAGACGAGCATAGTTTTCCAGAAACGTCTGCGCGTAACCCGCGGGACGGTATTACATTATTTTAGCTCGTAGTGGCAGCGCCACTTACACAGACGAGCACAGTTCCCAGAAATGTTCGCGCGTAACCCGCGGAACGGTTTTATCAGAATATGTTAATATAACTGTCTTACCAAGCATGTGTTTTAATGAGGCTAACAGAATATGTTTCAGAATGATTATGATGCAATACGATTTATCAAGTTACTAAAACTTGTGAACTCACTCAGTTTATACTGATTCAAATGTTTTTACGTGTCTTTCAGGAGATAACTAGGTAGCGCATGGAGTCACACTTAGAGCACCACACGCTGAACATCTAAAACAAGCTTTTTGGAAGATTTTGGTTTTATCCCCTCGATGCGCACGGTTACCCGCCGCGCAAGGGGATATGGCGAGGAAATCTTCAGTTTTATACTTGGATGTTTCTTTTTGTAATCTTTGAACAATGTAATGTGTTTGTAATAAACTTCTCATGCGCAATAAAAATCTTTGAATGTTTTGCAATGGCCCGTGCTTAATTATCAATCCCCACTCGTGCGCGCCCGGCTGTTTCCGCCGCTCAGGGCCGGGTGTGACATGGTCTGTTTTATATAGCCACACAATGACAATAATAATAATCAATACTGTTAATGACCATTAAATAATAATAATATCAAATAATGGCACATTAGTGCAGATTATAAAACTGGAAGTCATAATCATTTTCTTAATGATTATTAATTGTATTGACTGGACCAGTTTTGAATTTCTAAAACAAATTCAAAAATCGTCTCACGCGGGCTCGAGTTTTCGGAGTTGCATTCGTGTCCGTGGAACGTGCGGGCACGAACGAGTTCGATGGATTTCTAGTCCAGAAACCCAAATTTGCACCCCCTTGCGCGCGCGTAGGACGTGTGGTAAAACATGTCATAAAGAATTCAAATGGGTGTAAGGTCACTATCTTATAAACCATTCATTATTTTGTTCCCAAAACGAATTGGAACAAACCTTTACCACTTCCACCACTTCCTTCATTTACACACTTAAAACTTCCAACATAAAGCATCATGTTTACAAATTTGCATACCCTCATCCCCGTTAGACGTGTGAGTTCACTTTTGTTTGGATTGAACACATCGACAATTTTATGTAGTTCAATAAGAACTAATGCACCGTTCCTCCCTGTAATTTTAAGGAATTCAACAAGAATCACAGGCACACCAGCACTTCTTGCAGCTTGTAATCATAAGTTCAAAACTTCAAAACACTTCGAATTCTATATCATATTTACTCGCCAGAATTTAACACAAATAAATAGAGTGCTCCTATATATACATCATCCCTTTGCCTCTAATAAATCAGATGTAAATCCGGGAAAGTGAAATGTATAAATTTAAACTTCAAACCATAACAAAATTATATAAATCGACAACCGAGCAGAATAACCAAAATTATTATTTAATTCATATACAAGCATTTTATGTAACGGGTCAGATTGATTGATGCTTAATTACTAAATAACTCATTTTCAAGCTTGTAACTAATAAAAATATTACATATGATTAGATACTATATTAGTTGAATTTTTTTTTAAACAAAACAGTTTAGGACATTATAAGCAGTTGAGTATAACCATCCGTTTAATTTTAGTTCTTTTATTTTCTTTTTATCTTTATGATCTCTTATCAAACTATATGATACTATCGTTAGAGTATGACAGACCTACGTGCACAACCAGGTGGGTATTTTAATACATGTACCGGTAACAAGTTTTTAAAATTATTGGGATCAGTACCGATACCAAGTTTTTGGAAAATTCGGGATCAGTGCCGGTATGGTACCGAGCTCATCCCTACTTCATATACAAAATTTTTCATCACCTTTTAATGTTTATAATTTGTGAACTCTATCCCGATCACCCGATGCAAATTTCTCAGCGTCTAGAATCAAACCGAAAGCAAAAACATTAACAAATTGGAATATGAAACCCAAGAAAAAACAAACAAGTTTAAAGATCATAAGAAATGAAAAAAGTGCTTATAAGATCAATCTTAGATTATTTAATATTAGGTTCAAAACTTCAAATTAATAATGAAAAAGGCAATTTTAGGGTACTTAATATTAGCATTAGAAGCAGCCAAAAGCTCTCATGACCATTATCTAAGGTAGTTTTTTCAGTCAATTTACTCAAATCAAATTCTGAAGTTTTCATCAAATGAACCAAACACATGACCTAATATATCAGGCTTCTGTATAAACCAATTTGAAAAATAAACTTACCACTGACATCAACATTCTGGTCATCAGGAGGACAAAGATGACCAAGTGCAAAATACTCCGTCTTTGGATCATTTTTTCAGTTAGGCATTAGGTACCATAAACACCTCAAAACCTAATAAGAGAAAACTCAAAATAATTCAATAAATGTTTAATTGGTAGAAGAATTTACAGGAATCCTATCCGTCGCCACGAGAACCGTCAACGGAAAACCGAGTTGACCGGAAAAACTTACAGGTTACCATAAAACGACTTATACCATCGAGTTGTTAATATACACCGCCTTCTCTTCCTCTACCATAAAACAGCCAGTGAAGTTATTATCCAATATTTTTATAGTATTCAAGAGCTATTGAACAATAATAAGGACTTATGCAAATTGGATACATGCCGGATGGTAATCTTTACACACATCCACCAGTTTAGTGCAATTACTAAACTGAACAATCCAAATAGTTCTCTTAATATTAGGCATACTGTTAAGTTTAGGTGTGTTTATCGTTCAGTTTAGGTGTGTTTACTGTTCAGTTTAAAACCATGGAACCATGCAAATCGGTCCTTTGGTTTACCCAAATCAAACCGATACCTTTGC
This sequence comes from Bidens hawaiensis, assembly GCF_021521415.1. Lineage (NCBI taxonomy): Eukaryota > Viridiplantae > Streptophyta > Magnoliopsida > Asterales > Asteraceae > Bidens > Bidens hawaiensis. The sequence continues at coordinate 194,604 of NW_027495241.1, forward strand.
GAAATGGATCGTTTTGATCCTAACCAAACCAATACCTTTTTAAAATGGCTCGTTTTGAGCCGAACTAAACTGATACCTTTTAAAATGGCCTGTTTTAACACGAACCTATGTGACACATTTTTTAAAACTACTTGTTTTGACTCGAACCAACCCGATATCTTTTTTAAATGACCCGTTTTGACCCAAACCAAGTCGGGCTAAACTGAATAACTGAACCAAACCAATACACAAAACCAAAGCACCAAAAGCGACATAAATGAAATCAAATGGTAATGATTATTCGGTTAACCTAAAGTTCGATTATAGTTACGATTTTGGGTAAAAATACATTTAAGCATTTTTTTTTTTTCAAAATTAAAAAATACCCATGTTGACTCATATGCAATCAGCAACGAATTTAACCCGAATCAAATGTGTGAACCTTTAACCAAGACTATGTTTAGTTGCGGTTATTATGTCTGACCCATTTTCTAACAACCCAACACAGCCGCAAATGACACTTAAAATCTTCCATCGAGTGTTGTCGTCGTCAAAATAAGGTTATCTGAACTTACAGATCTCATCTCTGTCTCACATTCAAGAACTACTTAATTTCAAACAAAAAATATAGCAACAATAAATAAATAAATTACCTCGACGTGACAACAACATGAAGAAACAACCTACTCATGTAAACAAAAAACATGAAATTAGAAACCATAAAACTAAATCGATAAAAATGTAACGCGGGAGCACAAAGATCTTATGAAGCTAGATAAAAGACTGTTCAATTATACAGTTGTGGCACGATAATCTCTGAAACACAACCAGTCCCTAATTTCATTAAACCCTAATTTCAAATTCTTAACATAGTATAGATAATGTTGGGTCTGCGAATCCAAAAAACCCAAATAGAAGCATTAAAATTAAACATTAATTTAATAATGTTAAGTCTACATAAAAGAATGAGAGTAAACAAGCAATGAAAAAGCAAACTAAACCCTAATTTCAAGTTGCTGAGCCAAATGAAACGGTAATAGGATGATAAATTGATAATTGTGACAACATTATAAAAATAAACAAAAATATTGTAACAAAATAATACATATAAAAATGGTTACGCTAATCTGGAGGTTCTACTAGCATTTTGAAAGTGATGTTTTTGATCAACTATCGCTTGACGCCCTTCTCTTGTTTGCCGGACACCATCATTCACATCCCATACGTATATTATTTATAGTTACAGAAAAATATATATTGTTATTTACACCGATAGCCATCTATATATAATTAGTTTGAGGCTCATGTATTACACGGTAATTGATGAACATTTTAACCTTAACTATTAAGTGATATACAATCAAGAAAATGATCATATATTGTTAATATAATTACAATTTACATAAAAATTAAAGAAATTACAAAATAAGATTACACAAATATATTACAAATAAGAAAAACATTTTTTGTATACTACATTTGTGATTGTAATGGTCAGTATACATTGTTTTCAAATCATTAGTTCATGTTTACCTGTAACTCTTGATAAGGTAACGTATCTTGACCGTGCATGTTCAACCTGGTTAAAAAAACCCGTTAATACATGAACACATTAAGACCCGTTATTCAACCTGAGCCTGCCGCCCTTTTTGACAATAACAAATAGTTGTAATTATTATTCCTAGTTATTTGATACCTTATTTAAAAAACCCATTTTGACAACACCCATTCAAGGACAAACCACACAGAAGATATTTTAAAATGATCCGCTCTGACTCATACATGTTCTTGATTATATTTTTTATAATTTTAATCATTTGCATTATAAATAGGCTCGTTTTGGCCCAAATCTGTTTTGGTCGTAACCTGTTTTGACACGAACCTATTTTTGTCAAAACAAACTTTTGGTCGAACCAAATGGACTTATTTTAAATTCACTTTGAACCAAACTGACATATAACAGGTTGTGCAAATACTAGATTGTTTAATCATATTTATAACTATTATAAGTATATAACAGTGTCAACATAATTAAATAAAATATATAAAAATGCCGTTTACAAGCAGGAAAATGGTTGAATACCAACAGTTTAAAATTTTGAAAATATTTAACCATGACTTTAGTCACTTACAAAGTAGTAAATTAAAGTCATTTTTTAACTTATCATTACTTGTTTCCATATATATAAAGATATTCATAAATTTATAAAATGTTAAAAACATATGTATTAATGTATAAAGTTAATTAAGTTGAAAGGTGAAACCTGAAAATTCAAATTTAATTATGGTGTTACATTATTTGAAATATATTAGAGTTAAGTGTCATTTTAGTACCTGTGGTTTTATCAACTACGCAACTTTAGTACTTTTTTTGAATTTTTCGCAACGGGCTACTCCATGTTTCAAAAACTGGCCATTTTGTACTTTTTTGTAACTCCGTCTATTTTACACCGTTAAGTCAGGGCTAAACTTGTAATTTCCTTTTTATTTATTTTTCTTTTTCTTTAATCACCTAATCCCTTTGTATCTTCATCCCATAAATTTAAACATCACCAGTCACCACCACCCCCTACCCATGTCCCTAAACCGGCCGTCGATGAACGGATTTAGATCCATTGAAACCCGTATTCCTAAGTTCCGATTTGTGTTCTCAGATCTGACATAACCTGATCATAATTTGACTTACCCGGTGAGAAAAAATTTCAAAACCCTTACATTCCTGTTAAATCTCCAAGAAACCTAAAAAAACCTCAAACTCCACCCAAATCAATGGCTTTGGAACGAAAGCATAGGCACATTCATCAACACTATAAAGCCCTAATTTCGTTGAATCGGAGTTACCATGATGAACATGAGCAATAGGAGAAGACGAAGAGAAGGGGAAGGGATGCCGTGGTGGCTGAGTTTGGTTGTGTCGTATTTGAGATGGGAGGGGTGTGGTGGTGTTGGGCCTGCCGCGGTTATGGTGGTTGCATGGTTTTGTGGTTGCGGTGGTTAAATGGTGATTGTTAATGCGGCGTGGTGCAGTGGTGGTTAACTGGTGGTAGTTTACCGGAGATGATAGATGAATAACAATTGTGGTGGTGGTTTGCAATGACTATAGTTGTGGGTAGAGAGACAAAGAAGATGGATCTTCTGTGTGTGTGATGGAGGTGTTGGTGTATAGAGAGAGAAAGAGAATATAGAAAGAGAGGAGAAAGATAAATTGATTAAAAGAAAACAAAAAATAAGAAAAATAACGAATTTACTAGTTTACCCTTGACTTAACGAACAAATTAAACGGGGTTACGAAAAAGTACTAAAATGACCAGTTTTTGAATCATGGAGTAGCCAGTTGCGAAAAATTCAAAGAAGTACTAAAGTTGCGTAGTTGATAAAACCACAAGTATTAAAATCACACTTAACTCAATTTATTATAGTATTACTTAAAATGAAGAATATATTGACAAAAGATGTAGTTTGATCAACACTCATGGATTGTAAAGCAAGCCTAACGAATTATATTATTATGTGAACTTTTGAAATGAAAAACAACATATACCTTCAATATGATTGACATCAATGCCTCCAAGCAGTTGTTGTTTCCACCTCCTCAAGCTCAGATCATCTTGAATAAATAGCACATGATCATTGTTATTATTATGAGGATCAAATAGAACATCACCTACTGCAAGATCAAAACATATAATCAAAATAGTCAAATAAATATAAGTCAAATCATGTTTAAAATAACAAATTAGCTTACAAACAACCATTTTAAGAATGTAAAAATATAAAAACCAAAAGACAAGAAACAAACTATATATCCAATTTGGGCTTTTGTAATTATTGCTAGTTAAGTACCAATAAACAATCAACTTTAATTATTGATATTGATAATTATTGTATGAATATCTAACAAAACCAATGAGAAAATACAAGATCAAGAGAAGAGAAAATGATAGAACTACAAAAATCTACAAAACCATACTGGAAACCAAATTGAGATAGAGAGATCTCAGATGAAGGTAAAAGTAGTTATGTGGTTTGATATTTATAGATATATATATTTTTAAATGTTTTCACATCTTGTTATTTAATTCAAATTAACAACAAAGAAAATTAGTTAATAAAATTGAGATAAATTAGGAAAATTTATAAGGATTAACAAAATTAGTGGAAAGATTTAAAAAAACTAGATCAAATTTGACTATTGATCGCTTAAAAATTCAAATGGCAAATGAAAGCGTGTTACTTGCTATATTATTGGACAAAATATTTTGTGACTGGATTTTTGATTACTATAGTTTTACAAAACATCGAGTAACAAAAAAAAATTGAATAAAATTAAAAAAAATCATTAAGATTATAAATTTGAAAAAAAAAATAACTTACAACTTTTAATGACATTTTTCACCATAGGGATTATGAGTTCCACATGAGGCCACTGGAAGCAATTACCAGTTTCATCAAGTTTGCAAGATTCGGTATTCAAAGTTTTATTAGGTATGTTCTTCCAATAATTTATAAAAAAATGTGTGAAATTGTGGCAGACTGCAGCAAGGGTCTATCCTTAAAATGGCTGGCACTGCGCCATTGTTCAAAAAATCCTGTCGAAAGACGAAAAATCTCATTGGAAGTCATAAAAATATCGGAAGTCATAAATATACAATTCAGGAACAAATAGTTGAGCTTGCAGATCAAGAAGATAGTCTAGATCAACTAAAAACTCTTCTTGGTCTCTCTGAGGAAAGTGAAGAAGATCAAAATGATGCGGAAGACGAAGGCGCGGCATCGTAGATATAGAGTTTTCTTTCTTGTAATTATTGTTTTGCTGTAATCCTTTTTTGATGAATAGTAAGGAGTATTTGTTGTCCGGTACACTTTGTCTTATGTTTCATAATATAAGTGTTTGTAGGATCTTCTTGCTTATCAATAGAGGATTACATATTTACGGAAACACATGATACTTAGAATAAAATTTTCATAAATTGGGTGTAAGCCGGATGAAATTACAAAAGGTAACACTGCAAATTCCGCTAGTCTATATAGGCATGCAGGCCAAAAATAAAAATAAACGTAATAGATATATGAAGCATTTCTTTAATTGTGCTACATTCCAGGTTCTAGGGATCTCAGTCCCATCCAATTTTTCTAACTTGTAAGCACCCTTTGATAAAACTTGTTTTATTCTATTAGGGCCTTCCCAAGTTGGGGCCAACTTGCCCGGAGGTTCTTGGCCAGAAGCCTCAATTGTTGCGGAAGACAAAGTCTCCCAAATCAAATTCACATTTTTGGACCCGCGAGTTATAATATTTCTGCAGTTGGCGTTTATAATTGTGTTCGAGGATCGATGCCAGTTCCCTCGTTTCCTGAAATGATAGGTTCAATTATACGTCGCATGTGCAATAAGTAATATCACCACAGTCACATATACAGTCAAGTTCAAGTACCTTTCAGTCATGTGTAAGCAGGCAGGTGTAAAACATCTTAATGTTGTATTTGTAAAAATGTGTAATTTACATTGAATTTACTCACCTGTATTTCATGTTGACCAAATATTTTTAAACATGTTTTAGGTGACTTTCTAACACAAGAATGATGCATGCGGGCTACAGCTTAAATAAGTAGCTTATCACTAGAATAAAGAAATATGTTTTGTAAATTAGGATTTATCCCTTTAAAACTTATGTTTGTTTAAGTATGGGTTTTATCTCCATTTTATGAAATAATAATCGTAGTGTTTTTACACTGATGATTTTTTCGCTTCCAAATATTATAATAATAAACAACCATACCACCACTTTTGTACATGTCTCATCACCCATGGTATAAGGTCGAGGGTTGTGACATTAGCTGATCACGATATTTCTATCACTAACTTGTGATATCCAAATCTTGGGCATGTGCTTTTATCAATGATAGAATATATAAAGTGAGAAATTTTGGAAAGTACTTTTCTTACAATTTTTTTTCTTTTTTGGAGAATTCTGATTTCACCTCGATGTAATTGCATATAACATTTTAGATTATTTACACTCATATCCAAATTTTTTATAAAGCGGTTGTGTTCATCATTGGTTGCAATCATGTCGATTCATTAAGCGTGTTTGGTACGTCGGTCCGCCGATTATCTATACCCGAGTCTACTCTATATTCAAGTGTATCCATATTTTCTTTAATGTTTCAGTCCGCCTTTACATTCAATTTTCTTTTATTGGATTGTGCCACATAACACAACTAGATCTGTTATTTGATGGTTTTACCGTTATAGGCAGAGCAAGCCTTGTATACAAAACTCGACAATAACAGTAGTAACCATCCCATAAGTCTACATAGACTTATTCATTGTAATGTAACTAAAATCTTTTAAAAATATATTGAAATCAGTTGGACTATTTGCCTTGAGTTTAATAAGTTTTAAAAATCATCGGGACAATATTGGAAAACCTGTTGTCTCACACAAATGTGAGTTGTACAAAAACTTGAATGTCTCACCTTGTAGTTTTATTGTATACAAGCTTCTGAGTAATTTAAGCTGTTAGATTAACACAATGTAGCATGTCTTATTAGTATAAACCGAAAATCTTTAGTGATAATTACAAGATTGAAAACTTTACACGATGACACAAAGTCTTACCTTGTTTAAGTCGAGCTTTGGATTCGTGTACTACTCTCGTTCAATCAGACAATGTATTGTTGTAGCTGGTCGAAGTGTTATACCAACACTCTAATGTGTGTGATAAAGCAAGAGAGTATGAAAATTTTAGGACAATGGAATGAAGCCTTGGTCAGCCGCTTTTATAGATGATTTATGGGTTGATCGCGTATTGCGATGATCCTAAGATAAGTTCATTGCATAGCCCGACGGTCTTATAGGGTTGTCGAGTGAGCCCCATCTATGCCATGTGTTAGGTAACGTGTCACGTCTACATAGTGACCACGTCACACATTACAATAGGTTACTCCGTCGCGTAGCCCGATAACTACATAATTCTCCGGATAACTATGAGCCTTCGCGTATCGCGACAAGGATTTTATTCATCTGTTGCGTAGGGTTACGGGAAGATAATAATTTTTTATTTATTTTCCACAAAAATACTAAGGAGGCTTTCAAGTGGCTCACGGCTATGCGAGCATGTGAAGTGAAAAGTGCACCATCAAAGGGTCATATTGCACTCATCGCAATTCTTCCCAGCCCGTGCATGTGTGCATGCGTGTCGGGTGTTTCACACCCTTGCTATGACCACAAAGTGTGCCTCGTCATACAAGAATATTATCTGTTGGAATCGGTCTGCCCAAGACACATATTAGAGTTGATGTGACTAGTACGTTATGATCCAAGTCGGGTCATACCCAATAACAAGCTAGACAAACACCACGATATTTATTTAAGATATGATCTAATAAATAAATATCAACACTTAGCATATTTGGAAATTGGATTTCTAAATATTTGCACTTGTGTAATAAATAAATTATATGAATAATTTATGTTATAAGAGATTTTGCATTTTGCATATACGATTTTATTTAAATGTATTAAATAACAATATGCAAAACCTACTGCTTTTGCATTTTGCATATACGATGTTATTTAAATGGGTTAAATAACAATATGCAAAACCTACTGCTTTTGCATTTTTCATATACGATGTTATTTAAATGGGTTAAATAACAATATGCAAAACCTACTGCTTTTGCATTTTTCATATACGATGTTATTTAAATGGGTTAAATAATAATATGCCAAATCTACCGCTTTTGCACTTTGCATATACGAAGTTATTTAAGTTGGTTAAATAACAATATGCAATGCATACTGGATTTTGCATGTTATGTAATGTTATAACTTAAATAAATAAAATAGATTACTTGAGTTTGAATTTGGTGGGAATCTTTGGCTGCACACTTTTTCCCCATTCTCTATCATCACTTAATTGTTTTATTTATTCTAAGACATGCAATAGTGGTGGTTGGTTGAATTAAATAGTGCATTGGTAACTCACAACTCTGTCTCTCTCTCTTGAACACACAAGTTGCAAGAAACTTTTCCTTTTTGTCTTTGATTTTTGGCTAAGGAAAGAAATATCAAGGAAGAGTTTTCCAAGTGTAAATCCTAGAAAAATCAAGGTGTTTGTTGGAAGTTTGAAGGGTATACAAGCTTGAGGTTCTTCTATCTTGAAGACTCGCCCATCATATCATCATCTCCCTTATTTTCTTGGACTTTTGAAGGTAGTATTCTATGAACACCCTATGGTTGTTTATATTGGTAAGCATGAAAATTCGTATATGGATCCGGGGCTTGGGTTTTGCATATAAAATCGTTTTATATTCATCTAATTAACAAAATTTAAAACTTATTTATCCGCTTCGTTTTTCATATAAATGGGTTTATATGACTTTGGTAATCTTGTTAAAACCCAACAATGGCATCAAGATTTGCTTATACGGATAAATGCTTCAATAGATCTGAAACTTTTCGGGTTTTATTATGTGGTTCAGCATATGGCCGGAAGTTTTGAGGCTTTTTGGTTACCCCTTGGTTTTTCAAGATTATACTTTATATGCATGTGGTAATCTTGAAGAATTAAGTCATTTGATGATTGATTATTTTGTTTGGATAAAAAGCCAAAGTTTTCGGTTTGCTTAACCTTGGCCGAAAACTTTAAGGGTGAAAAGGGGAACCATTTCACTGTTTGCATATTCGGATATGCATTTGCATGTTCATAACCTAGCCATGACCTTGTGTTTGGATGTGTGTTTGTGTTGTGATTTATTTAATTAGTCAATATGGTTGTAATATTCATTTATTTTGGTTTGTAATCTATTTATCCATTTCACATTGGTTTGTAATAATAAGTAGATTAGTTGTATTTCTTTTACTTGAAGAAATTGTATTAGGACATTTTTTTTGTAAAAGAAGATGCAACAAAGTTACGGTTTCGGTTTTGAGCCTTAATGGACCTTATAGTCCAAGATGGGATTTTAGCCCAATGGCCAAAACCCAAACATGAAGGGACAAGAAAGCTAGGAGCTGAAGTTGGAGCCCAAAAGGAAGCCCAAATAAAGTGGAAGAGTTACAACACAAGGTGGACACTTGAAGCATTTGGATGCGGAGTCAAGTGGGAGTTCACCAACACATGACTTGCGTCATTCTCGTCCCTTAGGAGAGACCTTCTGGCACACTTGTTTCGGTCAACAAGTGTAGCCAAGTTTAGGTGGCTATGGTTATGAACTTGTGGCTGTTTTATTTATGCATGTTTGGTTGTTTTATGTTTTGCATATGGATTGTTAACTTAAAATCAACAACTTGCTTAAAATTGGTTCCTTAGAAATCATTAGTTAATAAAATTGGTTATATTAAAGGTTAATGATTTCACAATAAAATGGGTTTTATTAAAGGAACTTTGAAAATTGTTTTTTCAAACAAAGTACCATGCATTTGAATGCATGCAAATGCAGGTATGCAAATTGTTTTCCAATCTAGAATTTAGAAAACATAAAAACCTTTTAAAAAGAAGTTTAACACCATCCTTTTATACGACACTCGAATCACTTAGGAACTCGAAGTGGAAAAAGGTCACCTAACCACATTGGAGCAAACTTGTGAGTTTGAGGTGGGTTTGCCATATTTGTGGGATAAAGGTCACCTAACCGCTTGTATGTGCAAATTCACACATGTGTGTAAGTAGGACGACTTGATTTGGAAACCATGTGAATAGGGTCAACGAAGCATGGCGTACAAAGGTGTTGATGGAATTAAACATGCCAACTAAACATATAATGTTTAACCGATCCCATAATACTAGAAGTTGCAAAGGGTTGCAATCGTCAAGCGTTGACAACCTTGTTAATTCAATAGTAGGATAAAGGTCACCTAACTACTATGTGAATGTAACGTTGGGTTCTATGTTTTAATCATTAATTGTCTTGAAGACACAAAAGGGTATTAACGATTAAAATGATTAATGATATCGAAAATAGTAAAATTGAGCTTTGTTAAACTATGTAGATGGCCGCAATCAACAATCCACCTAACGTAATTATCCCACCCGTGCATAACCTATCACTAAGAGCTATACTTGACAAGGATTATCTTAACCATAACAATTATATGGATTGGTACCGAAATTTGAGAATTGTTCTCAAACAAGAAAAAAGGTCCTACATATTGGAAAATCCTATTCCCGATGAACCAAACGTTGACGATTTGGATGCCTATTACGATTGGTTGAAATACACCGAGGATTGGGTGCAAGTTTCTTGCCTCATGTTGGGAACTATGATTCCCGTGATTCAAAAGGATTTTGAACATCATGCGGCATATGACATGATCACCCAACTTAAGGAAATGTTCCTTACTCAAGCTACGGTGGAACGCTTCGAAACGGTTCGAGATCTTCATGCATGTCATATGGATGAAACCCAGTCGGTTTCGTCTTATGTGCTTAAGATGAAAAGCCACATTGATCGGCTTGAATGGCTTAATTGTCCCATCTCAAAAGAGTTAGCCACATATTTGATCCTTAATGGCCTAACTAAAAGGTTTGAGACTTTTGTCATGAATTATAACATGAATGGATGGGACAAGAGCATTGGTGAGATTCACGCAATGCTCAAAACGGCCGAAGCGGGAATGGGTAAAAAGGTTTTACCGGTTCTCACAATCAATGAAGGTGGCAATAAGAAGAGGCATCACCCGGAACCTAAGGCAATGGTTGCCAAAGGTAAGGGACAGGTCAAGGGTAAGTTCAAGGGAAAGGCTAAAGCGGATCCAAGCAAACCAAAAGAGAAGAAGCTAAAGGTTAGCTCGAAGGACCCATGCTTTGGTTGTGGTGAGAAAGGACATTGGATGAGGAATTGTCCACCCTATCTCAAAGAGTTGATAGCAAAGAGGGATGCGGGGCAAACCTCGGGTACAACTTTCATGATTCATAATGATCTTAATGTTATTTCTTCTAACACATGGGTATTGGATACCGGATGTGGAACTCATATTTGCAATTTGTTGCATGAGTTCAAAAGAAATAAGCATTTCAAGAAAGGAGATACAAGTCTCTTCATGGGAAATGGAGCAAAGGTTGATGTCGAAGCCCAAGGAGACTATATTTTGAAGCTTCCAAATGATTTAAGACAATATGATTATGATTTGAAGTTTGTAGAGAATGGAATTTATGTTTTTATGAATGTTGTCTTTTATTTTAAAGCGACGCCGTCTAATGGCATTTATGAATTAGTTCAAGATAATACATCCATTGATAACTCGTTGTACCAATCTAGCACCAAAAGACCCAAATTGGATTTGAGTAAGACTTTTCTTTGGCATTGTTGCCTTGGTCACATAAACAAGGATTGCATTCATACACTTCAAAAGAATGGTCTTTTGGAATCAAATGATGATTCATTTGATAAGTGTGAATCATGTTTACAAGGAAAGATGACTAAGGAACCCTTTAGTGGAACTAACGAAAGGGCAAAAGAACTTTTAGGTATCATAGATTCGGATGTATGTCGTCCTTTTAAGAGAATGACAAGGAGTGGTGAAAGATACTTCATTACATTTATCGATGACTATAGTCGTTATGGGTATGTATACTTGTTAAGACACAAATATGAAGCCTTTGAAATGTTCAAAGTCTTTCAAAATGAAGTAGAGAATCAACTCATTAAAACCATCAAAGTACTTCGTTCGGATAAAGGAGGTGAATAACTTAGTGATGCTTTTCAAGATCATCTTAGGATTTGTGGAATCATCTCACAACTCACTCCACCGGAACACCACTACATAATGGTGTGTCTGAAAGGAGGAATCGAACTCTATTGGATATGGTTCGATCTATGATGGCTAGAAGCACATTGCCTCTATCATTTTGGGGGTTTCGCATTGCTCTCGGGATCCCGTATTCTAAATATGGCACCAACCAAGAAAGTGGACAAGACACCTTTTGAAATATGGCATGGAAGGGTTCCATCATTATCATATTTAAAGGTATGGGGTTGTGAGGCTTATTTTAAGCACAACACCCAAAACAAACCTGTAAGCCAATCCACTAAGTGTATTATTTGTAGGATATCCCAAAGACTCTATGGGATATTATTTCTACAACCCAACCGAGCAAAAGGTGTTCATTTCCCGAAAGGCCGAGTTATTGGAAACTAAGTTCCTTATGGAAGGAACTAGTAGAATGGAAGAACTCGAGGAGGATCGAGAAGCACAAGCCGATACACGTTTGGTTGATACTAGCACTCAACAAGAGGTTGTTGAGAATGATCAAATGGTTAATCAAGACACAAAAGACGTTCGAAAATCTGGTAGAATTAGTAATCCACCTGAAAGATATGGATTTTTCATGGATGGATGCTATGTGGTAGATTCGGATGAACCCACCACTTACCGTGATGCAATATCACAATATGATTGCGACAAATGGCTTGAAGCTATGAACGCTGAGATTCAATCCATGCATGACAACCAAGTATGGGATTTGGTTGTACCACCTCTTAACTCCAAACCGGTTGGAAGTAAGTGGGTTTTCAAAAGAAAAACCGATATGCATGGAAACTTGGATACTTATAAATCAAGACATGTAGCAAAAGGTTTTACTCAAACTCAAGGGATTGATTATGATGAGGCCTTTTCGCCCGTGGCGATGCTAAAGTCTATTAGGATATTATTTGCCATAGCCGCATATTATGACTATGAGATTTGGCAAATGGATGTCAAACCGCTTTTCTAAATGGACATCTTGAGGAGGATGTCTATATGGTTCAGCCCGAAGGTTTTGTCGATCCAAAACATCCTAATAAAGTATGCAAGTTAAAGAAATCAATCTATGGATTGAAACAAGCATCTAGAAGTTGGAATCACCGTTTTGATGAAGTGGTCAAGAAATTTGGATTCATCAAGAACGTTGGTGAGGCTTGTGTGTATAAGAAAGCTAGTGGGAGCATCATTACTTTCCTAGTATTGTATGTAGATGACATACTATTGTTTGGGAATGACATTCCAACCATGGATGGTGTAAAAGCTTGGCTTGGGAGTTGTTTTTCCATCAAAGGTCTTGGTGAAGCCCCCTATATTTTGGGAATAAAGATCTATAGGGATAGATCAAGGCGGTTGATAGGTTTAAACCAAAGTGAATACATTGATAAAATCTTGAAGAGGTTCAAGATGGAGAACTCTAAGAAAGTTTTGGTACCTGTTCAAAGAGGAACGATATTGAGTGCGACTCAATGTCCAATCTCAAAGGATGAGCAAGAGAAAATGAAAGGAATCCCAGACGCTTCGGCTATAGGATCCATCATGTATGCCATGATATTCACTAGACCGGATGTGTCATGCGCTTTGAGCATGACAAGTCGATACCAACAAAATCCGGGAAGTAGCCATTGGATGGCGGTTAAGAGCATATTGAAATACCTTAGAAGGACTAAGGATATGTTTCTAATATATGGCTATGGTGAGGAGGAACTCGTTGTAAAGGATTACACGGATGCGAGTTTCCAAACGGATCGAGATGATTCTCGATCACAATCGGGATATGTTTTCGTTATGAATGGTGGAGCTGTCTCTTGGAAGAGCGCGAAACAAGATGTGGTAGCATTGTCCCCACTGAATCGGAATACATCGCCGCGTCATTGGCAGCTCAAGAAGCTGCGTGGATGAGAAAGTTCATTGCTAATCTAGGGGTGGTCCATACCATTGGACCTTCTAGAGATCTTTTGTGACAACGAGGGTGCGATTGATCAAATCAAGGAACCTAGTGCACATCAAAAGGCAAGGCACATTGAGCGAAGATTCAACTACATAAGGGATGAAGTTGAAAAAGGAAAGATATGTATTCGCAAAGTTCAAACCGATCAAAACATTGTGGATCCACTCACGAAGCTCCATGAAAGGTCGAAGCATGAGGGTCACACTTGTGCCTTAGGACTTTGATATTCTATTGATTGGATTTGATCTATATTTTGTATTTGGATATCGGAACAATTGTTATTTTGACTCAATCATATGATTATGGTTTATGATTATGACATTTGAGTTATGTTACATTTTAGCATGTTTAAATCCATGAATAAGTTAATTATTCTAAATGTCCGTAGTCGTTCATATTTGTGGGAACAAATATAAAGGTAAGACTATTATGAACTTGGATTGGTGGATATTCATAAGGTATGAATAAAGAGCAAGGGTGTGCTGCCAAGGTTCATAGATATTTATGGGATAAATATTGGACTGACCCGCCCTCAAATGTTACTGCATGGAATCCTTGTGATTGGTGGTCATAAGTAAATTTGAGTAAAGGCGAATATCATAGTATCCTCCGACCTGAGATATATATTGGGTCTTGATATTCACCAAATATTATGCTTTAACTTGGTTCTTCGCTGCTCTGAAACATGACGATACATAATGCTAAGATTAGGTATGGTACAAGGTGATTGTGAGAGACGTATGTAGTCAATAGGAGGTTTATTCGTTGAGAGTGAGATGCCTAAGTCCTGCTAAGTTAAATCAACAAAGAATGATCATTCTGTGTCTTTGGATTTGACATGACATCTGTGGCAAAAGGATAAATGATAAATTCACCAAAATCATTTTAAGTCAGGGACTTGAAGGGGATGATGTTATTGAATGGCACTTAGTCATACGTATTAGGGATAGTAAACCATTGTTAGGCGGTATTTCCTAGTTGCATCAATCTTCTATGTATCTTGTGCAAGTGGGAGATTGTTGGAATCGGTCTGCCCAAGACACGTATTAGAGTTGATGTGGCTAGTACGTTATGATCCAAGTAGGGTCATACCCAATAACAAGCTAGACAAACACCACGATATTTATTTAAGATATGATCTAACAAATAAATATCAACACTTAGAATATTTGGAAATTGGATTTCTAAATAATTGCACTTGTGTAATAAATAAATTATATGGATAATTTATGTTATAAGAGATTTTGCATTTTGCATATACGATTTTATTTAAATGGGTTAAATAACAATATGCAAAACCTACTGCTTTTGCATTTTGCATATACGATGTTATTTAAATGGGTTAAATAACAATATGCAAAACCTACTGCTTTTTCATTTTGCATATATGATGTTATTTAAATGGGTTAAATAACAATATGCAAAACCTACCGCTTTTGCACTTTGCATATACGAAGTTATTTATGTTGGTTAAATAACAATATGCAATGCATACTGGATTTTGCATGTTATGTAATGTTATAACTTAAATAAATAAAATAGATTACTTGAGTTTGAATTTGGTGGGAATCTTTGGCTACACACTTTTTCCCCCTTCTCTCTCATCACTTAATTGTTTTATTCAGTCCAAGACATGCAATAGTGGTGGTTGGTTGAATTAAATAGTGTATTGGTAACTCACAACTCTCTCTCTCTCTCTCTTGAACACACAAGTTGCAAGAAACTTTTCCTTTTTCTCTCTGATTTTCAGCAAAGGAATAAAATATCAAGGAAGAGTTTTCCAAGTGTAAATCCTAGCAAAATCAAGGTGTTTGTTGGAAGCTTGAAGGGTATACAAGCTTGAGGTTCTTCTATCTTGAAGACTAGCCCTTCATATCATCATCTCCTTCATTTTCTTAGACTCTTGAAGGTAGTATGCTATGAACACCTTATGGTTGTTTATATTGGTAAGCATGCAAATTCGTATATGGATCCGGGGCTTGGGTTTTGGATATAAAATCGTTTTATATTCATCTAATTAACAAGATTTAAAACTTATTTATCCGTTGCGTTTTTCATATAAATGGGATTATATGACTTTGGTAATCTTGTTAAAACCCAACATTATCATGTGAGTCCTCTTCCTTATATGGAGCTTGCAAGTTTTTTTCTTAGCTTATATCCATGTGGGATAACTTAAATTTCTTCTTTCACCGATGTGGGACAAACTCACCTTCTATAATTTAGTTTGTATATTCTCCCCTCCTTATATTAAATCCGGTCCTCGATATTTATTGGAATTAATGTAGATCTTTTCATTTCACTTTCGAATCCAATTCCCAAGTATATTTTGGCCCGTGTGTTGAATCCCATTTCTCTTTGACCTGAACGACTCTCTTATGTTTGAGATTCTTGTTTTTTTTATCTTTAGTTTGTAAAGGTTTCTTAACGAATTTTAAATTTTTGTTTACCTTTATATTATAAAGAGGTACTTTTAATGATTCATCAGCTAAGCATTTCCTTAAGTTGCTTACATGAAATACATCATGTAAACCTGTCATATCTTTTGGCAAGTCTAATAGATAGGCTACTAGTCCATGTCGTTTTATAATTTGGAATGGTCCAATAAATCTTGGCTCAACTTTCCTTTCTCGTTGAATTGAATTACTCCTTTCCATGGAAATAGTTTCAATTACCCTTTATTTCCAACTTAAAATTCTAATGGTTTGTGTCGATGATCCGTATAACTTTTCTAACGATCTCGTGCAGTCTTCAATCATTCCTTGACTTGATTTTTCCTATGAACAGTTTCTTGTAAAATTTCAGGACCCGATAATTGCTTTCCTCCAATATTTGGTCAACACAACGGGGTTCTGCACGTTCTTCCATAAAGTGCTTCAATTGTGGCAACATTAATGCCTTTATGATAACTGCTATTATAGGATAATTAATGCATTAGTGGTAAATGGTCATTCAAGCTTTCACCAAAATCTGTTACACATGATCAAAGCATGTCTTCCAATGTTTTTACGGTAACTATTATTATAGGAGAATTCTATTAGTGGTAAATGTTCATCAAATTTCCACCAATATCTATTACACATGCTCTTAGCATGTCTTCCAATGTTTGTATATTCCTTTCATTTTGATCATCAGTCTGTGGATGGTATGATGTACTCAAGTTTAATCTTGTTTCCATGGCTATTTGGAAGCTTTTCTAAAAATGAGTAGTGCAACGGCTATCCCGATCAGATATGATGGGCAATGGAACTCCATGTAACGTGAAAACTTTGTCTACATATAGTTTAGTTAATTGTTCCATTTTAAAAGGTTCCTTCATTTGTATAAAATGGGTTGATTTTGTTAATCTATCCACAGTAACCCAAGTCGTGTCATTACCTCTTCTTATGGTAGGTAATTTGGTAACAAAATTCATTGTTATTAATTCCCATTTCCATTATGGCATTTCTAATAGTTAAAGTAATCATAACGGCTTTGGATATTTAGCTTTAACTAGTGAACAAGTTAAGATTTTGGAAATGTAACTTGCTATGTCGTTTTTCATTCCTATCACCAATCGATTTTCTTCAAATCTTTATACATTTTATCCTTTATGGGTTGTAACATGTATATGGATTTATGGGAGTATTCGAGAATCTTTTCTCATAGATTTCCTATGATTGGTACCCAGATTTTGTCCCCATTCGGAAAATTTCATCAGGTGTTTTGACTAGTTGATCGATGATACATTTTTTTCTCATCAGCAATGTTATTTTCTTCCATTGCTTGTTACCGAGCATTTTTCACTTCTTCAATTAAGTTGATATGAAGTTCTCACCTTAGAGCTCATACTATTTTAGATTTCTCATGCTTTTTTCGGCTCAATGTATCGACTACCACGTTAGTCTTGCATTCACAACACTAAATTTCACTATCACAATCGTTAAGAATTTTCGTCCATCGTCTTTTCCTCATATTCAGCTCATTTTTCCCAAAAATATATTTTAAGCTTTTATGATATGTGAATACCATAAACTTACTGCCATACAAATAATGACTCTAGATCCCTAGGGCAAAAGTTTTTGCTCCCATTTCTATGTCATATGTTGTGTAATTCAAATTATGCTTTTTTTTTTCAGTTGTCTGGATGTGTAAGGAATTATTTTTTCTCATTGCATTTATATAAATCCTAATCCTAATTTGGAAGCATCACAACAAATGTGAAGTCCCAGTTCCTTCTAGTAATGTAAGTATCGAGGCATTTGTTAATTTTTTCTTCAAAGTTACAAACGCTTCTTCTTGCTTGGTCCCGATTCAAACTTGACAATTTTACACGTTAACTTTGTTAACGGAACTGCTATTCGGGAAAAATCTTGAATGAAACGTCTATAATATCCTTCCAATCCTAATAAACTTTGAATTTATGTTGTAGTTTTGGGAATTTCCCATTTAGTGATAACTTCTACTTTGGCAGGATCCACATGCATACCTTCATGGTTTACTCAAGTGGCATAGAAATTGTACTTATTGTAACCAAAATTCACACTATGAGAATTTAGCATAGAGCTTCTCTTTTCTCAATAGTGTTCAGATCATATGAATATGTTTGACATGATTATCACTACTTTTGGAATAAATAAGTATATCGTCAATATAAACGATAAAAATTTATCCAAATATGGTTTACAGGTCCGATTCATCATATCCAAAAATGCATTTTGGGCATTGATTGGACTAAACGACATAACTTTAAACTCGTAGTAACCATATCTCGTTTTGAAGGCAGTCTTATTTTCTTCTTATACTTTAGTTGATGGTATCCTAAGCGTAAACTGATCTTAGAAAAATATTGATCTCCTTGAAGTTGATCAAATAGATCAACAATTCTCTATAGTGGATACTGATTCTTAATTGTGACCTTATTCAATTCTTGATACTCGATAGACATACACATCGACCCATATTATTCTTTGACAAATGATAACAGTGCTCCCTGTGGTGATAAACTTGGTCATATGAATCATTTTTCTAGCAAGTCGTCTAATTACTTCTTAAATTCTAACATCTCCGTTGGCACTAATCGATATGGTGATTTAGCAATTGGCTCTGTTCCAGGTATCAAATAAATTATAAACTCTACTTCACAATCAGGCGGTTGTCTAGGTAGATCTTCTGGAAACACGTCAGTATTATGATGATACCGGAATTTCCTTAGGTCCTTTCCCTTGGTGTTAATGATTACTGTTGGGTCTAGAGAACTAACAAGGAAAGATTGGAATCTTCTCAACGTCCCTAGAAATTGCTAAGTATGGAACTCGACCAAACTTGGACACTCCGAGCAGGGTATTCAGTCATCCGAGCTAGATATGTTATGCGAGTATGGTTATCTTCTGGAATTCTTCTAAGTGTCAAGCTTCAAGCAAGCTACACTTCGTAGAGCAAGGTTGTTCTCGAGTCAAGTATGGTTTGTATATGAGCAAACACTTGATCAATCTAAGCTTAAACCAAGTTCACAAGTAAACTGGTGGGTCGAGAAAGAATTTAATATAGAATAATCTCAAGTATGCTTGAAGGGAGTCTATGGAATTTATACCAAGTGTTACTCTGAGCATAGTTCAATCTCGAGAAAAGCTATAGTACCCGATTATACTTAATTTGCTCCAATAAGTCTAAGTCCTTGATTGAAGAGATTTGAGCAAGAGCAAGTTTGCTCGTGGGATATGTCCTAGAAATGTTCGGATATATTAAGAAGATTGAAGTTTGCTTAGGAGGAATATTTTCTTATGAAAATATTCCAAGTAAAGTCTACTGGAAGAATGCTCCACGCACACTCGTGGATTACCTGGTCTACTCGACAAAGAATTATGTTTACTCGAAGACATGTATCGAAAGTTGTGTTTACTTGGAATATGTTTTGTAATGATTAGGGTTTAGAGAAGGAATGACACTGTACCTATAAATAGAATGATCTGTCTCATTGATGGGTCATACCTTTTAGCATAACTTTCGAGAACATACTTACTATTCTCTCGTAGGGCGTCACACCTAATATTCTCACTTGAAACCCTAAAAGTCTTCCGTTGTATGTTTGTGACTAATTATTATGATGGAAATCTTTTGAGTTGATTGTGTGTCTGTGTTTTAGTATACTTAATATTATAAGCAATATTCTGATATTAGTTGATTCTGCTGGCTATTATCAAGGGGTCTTTACATATTTGTATTTCTTGAGTATTCTTGTCGATTAAGTTGTTTGTGTCACGAAATCCCGATTGTGACAAGTGGTATTAGTGCTAGCGAGCTCGGTGAAGACAATTTTGTTTCCTTACAGTGGTTTTGTGAAATTTTTGGTCGATTTGAGCTGATTTAATCATGGTTAACAACAATGACCTAATTAAGACCACTGTTTCATTGAAGAATGACGTCAACTACTCTGTTTATCTTCTCTTCCGATCTAGTATTGCATGAGGTTTAAAAGTGTTCTCGTCCTATATTTACACTCTTTTAGTTAATATTGTGTCTATGTCTTGGTCATTAATTTTTCTTAAGATCTACAACGTATTTAAAAGTTTAATTTTTCAAAATTTTCTCAACTTTTTATTCATTTTACTTTAAATTAATTTGTTAAAAATACTAAAATCAACAATACCAAAACTATTTTCTCAAAGTCTTTGATAAACATGTTCAACAAGACAAAAATACGACCAAGAGGTGTCTACTTACAAGATTCCTAGGCTATTGGAATAGGAAAATTATATCCAATTGAAGTTATTGTTTGAGGTAGTTGTAAGCTACGATGACACAGAACTAAGGTATTCAATCAACTAAGGACCATATGTTCCTAGTACTGCACCAAACTACAACCAAGCTATTAAAAGACAGATGAAAAAGAGATATGATAAAGCATTGTCTATGCTTAAGTTGGGTTTATCTTGAGAGATTCTTACAAGTGTCAATCATCATACAACTACCAAGGGCATGTACGATGCCAATTGTTGAAATGTTTGAAGGAAATACTGATTCAGAGATGGGGAAACGCTAAAGTCAGCTTCGCAAAGTTTTGAGGCTATTGTGAATGAAATAAGGATGACTGACTTACAAATCATAGACTTTGATTTGAATAAAAAAAATTACTGTAATCCTTATCTGGTTAATAGTATACTGAAACCAAGTTTATATATAAAAAATAAAGCCAACTTTTCAAACTTCAAGCTTGATGATGTCATATATTTTCTTCAAGCGACATAACAAGAGATGATTGAGAATCATATGATTAAGGAACAGAGACCAAGCTTTCCTGTATCAAATTCTTTGTTTGCACCATTGAGTAATCTATCAACCAATGCTCAACAGCAAATTCCAATCATTGAAGATCCAACTGACTTCAATTGTGAAACTCCAAGATTTTACTCTGTTACTGCTGCTGCTGGAAGTCAATCTAGATTTAATGTGAAAATGTTGGATGATGGAGATGTTTTATCAATTGCAAGTGGTCAAGCTCCATATATGCCTCCAATGCCAATAACAATAGTGAATATCAAGCTCTGTATTCTATGTTCACTGGGTCCTACAATGCTTTTGTTGCCAAAAACCTTCTCCAGATAAGTGTTGTTTAGGAGGGCTTGGAACAAATAGATGCAGATGACCTTGAAGATATGGATTTGAAATGGCAGGCATCTATGTTAACTTTGAGAAGCAAAAGGTTGTACAACAGAACGGGAAGATCCTCATTTTTAGGACCAAACAAAAGAATTGGATTTGACAAATCCAAAGCAGTTTGTTATAATTGTCAACAAGCTGGCCACTTTGCTCAAGAATGCAATTTGCCAAAACAATTCCAAAACCAAACAAATCAGAACCAGTACTACCAACCCCAAAACCAATCATACTATAATCAACAGAGTAATCATTTTCAAAACACAAACCAAAACCAATATACTCAACAAAGACTTTTTCAAGGCAATTATCCAAAAAAACCAATCGTTAATGCCACAAAAACAGCAACCTCCTAGATACAACAACCCAAACCAAGCCCCTACAAATCCGAATAGAGATAATCGAGGTGGAATGCAGGATGCAAACAATCAAGTGAGAAACCAAGGAAATGTGGTTGTTGACTTGGAACCACAACATGGAAACTGTGATTGGAGCACTCATGCTGAGGAGATTCAAAAGGAAAATGTGGCTTTTATGGCAAAGATCAATGAAAATGGAGAATCCTCAAATTCTCAGGTAATATCTGAACACTTAATCTCTAATTTACTTATTATTATTGAAAATTGGAGAAAGGATATGGGTAGTTGGCAATATGAAAACAATGGAAAGGATGCAATCATAAATGTAGTGAGAGAACTTATGAGAGACAGATCAAAAGTATTGAAGAGGACTATAATGAAAGTTACAAACTCAGTCTAGATTTAATGTTGAGATTGAAGGAATGAATAAGATGTTTGTGGAAGAGAAGTTGAAAAGCACTCAACTACAAGTTGAAGTAGATTCCTGAAGAACTTGGTTATTACTGACAACATTTGCGAAAAGATTGAGAAAATCAAGCCAATAGATAAGTATAAAGTTTCTCCTCCAACTTTGAATGAAAATTATTCTTTGAATGTAGACAAAGAAAATAAAGAGGCTTATCTAATCTACTTCAAGTATATTTTTAAGACAAGGTAGGTTTCAAGAAGAATTATGAGCAGGTTAGTCATAATGTAGAAGGTGAATATGCGATTGTTGAAGCTGATTCTAGTGACAGCAGTTCTGTTTAGCAAATTGAAAACTCTTTGATTGACAATGTAAGTGATTCAAATAACTCAATTAAATGCCCTTCAAGCAGCCAAAGCAGCAAAAGTTCTAGTTGTTGTAGTTGTAAGAGTGCTGGAAAGAGTGTGAAAAGAACAACAAAGAAAATCTCAAAAAAGAAAGTGCCAGAACTGCCAAAGATTACATAAAAAATCAGGAAACACCATGAGCAAATGATGAAAGATCATCAAGTATTTGACATTTTTGATGGCTCTAAAACCCAGCAAAAGAAAGTAATCGCAAGCATACATAAGAATCCAAAGTTCAATGAGAAATACAAGAAGTCACAAGATAAGAGGGTGAAGAAATAAAAGTCCTTAGAAGCAATCAAAAGAAATGAAAATTCAACAATGAATGCTGATAACTTTCTACCTATTTACTCAGTGTTTTTCAATCATGAAATCTTTGACATTGGTGAAATTGAGTATGTTCTAAGAAGAAGATCAAGTCCTAACAGAGAAGAAAGATCACCCAGACCTCATCAAAGACTATCAGGATTAACATTCATCAAAGCAAAGGATCATCAAAAGTATGATCTTGGTGGACCAATCTAGGTGGACTATGATATGTGCATTATTACACATAATTCACTGGGAATAACTCTACCCAAACCAAGTGAGATATTCAAGAATGGGAAACATTCTGAGGATCTTGGTTCATTGATAAGAGTTTGGTGCAAAACTTGTGATGTTTATGGTCACCACATTGATTCTTTTTGGAACAAGAATAAAGATTCATATGCCATTCCTGACTTCAAATATGGACAAGACTTAGGTCTTTACAAGAAGTATGAAAAATATTTGGGAAAAAGGAAAGACATTGATGATTCAAATGTTGGCATGGAAAATAATGTGATAGAAGAAAGAACTGTCATGGAAACCAATGAACAATCATCTAAAATTGACACTTTAAGTGTGACATGTTCTGAAGCATCAATTAAGACAATTTCAAGGAAACATCCAATTGTGAGATCTTACAAGAAGAAAGTCTCTGAATGTCTTAATGGTTATGAGAAGTTTCTACTGAAAAGTGGTTATGAACCTAGGGGATTTTCATGTAAGATGAAGGATGAAACTCCTAGAGTCATTTTGAATAAAGAGGAACCAGTATGACAACCATATCTGAGCATAATGACATATAATGGGGTTATTGAAGAAGATGGTTATGAAACTAATGAAACATGTGAAACAGTCTATGAAGATCCAATTCCAATTGTATCTAATGAAACAATGTCTAATGAAGTGCACACTTCTGTGGTTTGTGTTTCAATCCAAAATTGATCATTCTTTAATTTCAATGTGTAGGGACAGTCCACAGAGCTATATGATATTTGGTATATGGACAGTGGATGTTCCAGGCACATGACATGTGACAAAGGAACACTGTTTAATTATGAAGAAAAGTTTGAGGGACCAGTTGCATGTGGGAGTGATGTAAATGATGGAAAATTGTTGGAAAGAGAATTCTTACAAATGGAAAAGTCTCTTTTGACAATGTATTGCATGTGGAAGGACTTCAATATAATCTTTTATGCATATAACTAGTGTGTGATAAAGGTTATGAAGTTGGATTTGATGACTCCAATTTTTTTATACTAAAGCCTGTGTTTGTGATTCCTCCTGACATGATTATGATGATGGCTCCTAGAAATGGGAACCTATATGAGCTGATAATGAAAGATGATGTGTAAAGAGGAGGATCATGCTTTGTGTCTAAAGCTACTGAAAATTAAACAAAACTTTGGCATAGGAAATTGTGCCATGAAATATCAAGAACATGAACAAACTTGTTAAAGGTGAACATGCTATTGGTTTACCTATAAGGGAGTTTAAACTTGATGACAAATGTTCCTCATGCATGAAAGGAAAACAACATAAATCATCACAAAAAACAAAATTAGTGAACTCAATTGAAGAGTTGTTCGAAATGCTTCACATGGATCTCTTTGGTCCTCTGAGTGTTCCCGACATAGGAAAGAAGAAATTTTGTCTTGTGATTATTGATGATTACTCTGAGAAACCATTCTCTGATCGATTACGATCAATATACGATTACAGATCTTGTCACTGATATGATATATGATTAGGTCACACCAAATTACTTTAACTAGATGTTGAGAGAACAATTCAGCAATATAACTAGGCTCAAACGAATAATAACAATAACTAATTCAATTACTCGATACATTATAGGTATATATAGAAGCTGAAGTCATTGGTTTAAAAACCTATAATGAATGAGCTTCATCTGTCATCATACGTTAAGCACAAATACATTAGACTAATGAATAACACATTCGTTTTCTTCATTTGTTAAAAGTCCTAACGAATGACCTAAAATTAACACAAATGGACACATTTGTTATTGACTACTCTAAAGAATGTGTCATTCCATGACGAATGTACCAAGTACATTTACTAAAAAAATCCCTTACACTTTAATACAAAGACCAAATACATATAAACAAAGATCGAGACGATAAAAAATGTACTAAAAAACTACCCCCTTGTCGCGTTCTCTTTGTCTTAATCACTTGAAGCACTTGGTCTTCCAATTAGTACAAGTATGAATCCCGAGCGCACGCCAAACACGAACCACACATTGAAATTGCATAGCTGCTTCATTACATTTAACATTAGCCCAATGAATCCAATCCTTGTATAAGACTTTGTTGCCTAATTCAGGTAAATTAACCAACCACATAGGGTTGATTACTCGAAAAATCTCTGTCTTTAGCCCCGATCCCATCACGATCATGGTTTTACCTGTTCACTTATCCAAATACCACTTATTAAATTTCTTGTAAAGACTTTGGTGAAAAGTCTTAACATGAACTTCCTTCATTTTGCGAGGCTTCTTTATGTTAAGAATCAATTTCCTCCAGCTAGTTATTGGATCGATCTCATCAATGTTCTTTCGAGTCAGAACCTGTGGCTTGAAAAATTTAAACCCATGTTTTACCTCATGTAAGAGATGAATGTAGAACCAATTCGCCATCTGGTTTCCACTGGGATTAACAAACGGTCTATTGGCTAGTGTACGCTCATCCCACCTAGGTAATGTAAGAACATCGGCAATACGTTGAAAATATTGTATGTCGTGTTCCCATTTAACAATGCAACCTTTCGACTCAAAATCATATAACCAAGAGATTATATCACCCTTCACCTTCTTCTAGGCAATGAATTTTGTTCATTTGATAAGCAGTAACACGGGCTTTCAATTGCTTTGCACATCTTAGTACACCAATAAGCTTGTTCATTCAAAAATTATTGTGTCCAAACATTCCCTTAAATACATTAACATCCATATCTCTTGAATTAGACCCCGCTTTACTTACTTTATCCACCTTTTTCTCTTTTTCTTTTTTTTCAAACGCTCTTTAGCCACTTAATAATGTTATGTAGAAAAGAACGGAGTTCCTTCATCTGAATTTTACGAGTATACAGATCAGGGTACTCCTCGGCTGTCACATATTCTACCTCCACATCTTCATAATTAAACTACATATTCCCAGTTGTAATACTCGTGTCAAACCTCACGTCATCGTCATCCATGACCTCCATGTCATCCTCTTTCTTCAATCAATCCACATCCTCGTTATTTAATCCCATAAGCAAGACATTTTTCTCTTTTGTTAATGAACAATCAACAAACTCACCTTATTCAATCTCGTCCGCATTCACCATTCTCATCACAAATCCTTTATTAAAATACATAAACATGATCATGTTCGCCTTTACTGAATCTATCAGTTGCACATTAGTAGTATCAGTGTAAACTACTAATTGATTTCCTGATTCTTTAACTCCAGCGCTACCACCAAATGCACCAGCACCAGGTTGCTGCTCAGCACCACTTGCACGTGCCTCGGGTCTTTATCATCGTCGTTTCCCTTTAGTTTCATCAACATGTCTTATTTACAAGTCAACTGAAGGATACTTTGTCTTGTTTCTTCAATTTCTCCCCCCTGAGGAGTAACCAAAGCACATAACTCTGGATTTTCTTGTTGCACGTACAATAGATGACTAACTATCTTTCTTTGACACGCATGCATTTGCTCTTGAAACAAACGATTAGCTGTCATATGATTTTATTACGAATGAATCAAATTCAACAACTGTATCATTTATTGTTGAATCGGAAAGTTAAAGATGTTGGATTGCCAAACTGCATTGGACCTTACAGATATTAAATGACATAAATGAGAAGCCCGAATGTTGCATCAGTTTTTGAATAGGACTTGTAGTAGCAATGATTTGTTGAGGAGTCGGCATAGGAAATAGTACAGTTTGAGGAATCGATGCAAACCTCGGATTAGTTGAGACTGTTGTTGATAATGTAACCATCAGGATACTCGTAGGAGTAGTATCCACTGGTGTGTTGTTGAGATGATAAACTATCAGTCAGACGTGGTTGGAAATTACCAATATCCACTCCAGAACCTCTACGGGTTCGAGGTTTAGCATGCTTATCAGTTGCTATAGCCTTGCCTTTACATTTAAGCTTAGGATCTTCAGGACCTGCATCACCATCCTTTCCATCATTCCCACCATCATTGTTCCCATTCTCCACCTTCACTTTCAGAATAAGAGTCATCATGGATCCAACGATCATCAGGTGGACATACATAATCTGGTCTAGCTAAATGACCGATCAATCTTTTAAACAGAGGCTTGGTCTCTGAAATTTGAGCACGATAAGTCCATAATCGTCTCATCGTTTCTTCATCCATATGTTCTAGAACCATAATATCATTAGTCAACTCTGGGTCTTTCACCAGGTTTGGTTCCAGGTGGTTAGTAATTAGCTGCAAGAACCTCATATACATGAGGAACTTGTTCTTTACATGTCGTTTTGTGCAATTCTCCTTGAGATGATAGAACACGAGTTCAGTGAAGTTGAAAGCCTTGTTCAGTACAAAGGCCACGACTACTAATTTTAACATGATACGACATTCATCGAATCCTCCCTTATGTCTACCGAGACAATGTATAAGTACATGTAACGAATACTTATAATGCTCGCATAAAAATGCGTTGTTGTACAAAGACTTCTCGAGATCACCTTTATACTTTAACCACCCAAATAATCCTGTGATAATGTCTTTATCAAACTCACAAAGTTCGTCCACCGTATCGAGAAATTGTAAGACCTTTTGAATCAGCTCAAAATCAATAACAATCTTATTCTGAATATCAACTTCAATCTGCATCTTTTCTGAATTATACTTGGCAGTATTCCAAATAGTTCGGATAATACTGAAGTAAATAGGAATATTTTTCGAAATAGCATAGTTTATCACTGAACGTTTGAGAAATGAAATAATATCACCAAACATCAGTCTTCCAAAGAAATCATCGACCAAGAACACATAGATATTGTGATTCTTATCAAATGGTAACTCAACTATCTACATCTCATCAACTATCAAAACTGATCATTCTCTCATTAATTAAACATTCGTTACTATTATTAACTAATGGTTGCATTCGTTAAGCCATTTTAAATGAATGAGTGCATTCATTTCAAATAAATCTCATTCATAGTCTAACATAACGAATGTAATCACATTCGCTATGAAAGACACAAATGAAAACTTCAATCGTTACTAAGAATGATTGTGAAGCAACGAATGGTTTGATTGACTTTTAATTATTTAAAGTCAAAATTATGATGAACAAAAGTTAGTAAAACATGCAATTTGAATTCACAATTCAAGTCATATTTCCGATTTCTCCATTAAACTTCATATCAATAGCATTGGTAGAACAACACTAACAAACCCAAACCATTTATTCGGTTAATCAAATTCATTTTAATTGTCATTTGATCAAGTTTATGTAGCTATATCGTTAGTTCAATTTACCGAGTAAACATGGTTCAAAACACATGAATATTCCATCATTTGAATCGCCATTACCCGCTGATTAAGAATCATCACTAAACAAGGGTAAAATGATGTGTATAATTTTTGGGAAAATTTTCAAGAGTTATGTTTGTTTTTCTCTAGTTTCTAGGAAAACAGTGTGGAAGAATGAAAGTCCATTCATTTCCCCTAGGGTTTATATATACCATACACTTGGCACACATCTCTATACGACGAATAGCTTAATTTTTTATATTTAGATAAACTCATACGTTAAACATATTGAATAGCCTCCTATTCGTTTTTCATTCATTAAATTATTTTAATGAATCAAAACATGTACTAACATCGTCAAGTTTACATGGGTGTATTTTCTTTCAACAAAGGATGAGACTGCTGAGCTTATTAAAGTTGTGTAGCTAGAATGGAAAATCAATTAGGTAATGAGAAACCATGTTCTGACTGATTACGATTAGATTTACGTTAACTGTCTGTATTGTGTGTTTAGAGAAAATATCTTGGCAGAGTTCCTATACACAAGTGATAATAATTAGAATTGATTCATTTACTTGAATACGTTACAGGGTATATATAAGAGAAAACCTCATTTGTTATACCATCCATAATGAATGAGTGCCATTCGCTATCGTACGTTAAGCTCCTATACGTTATACTGACGAATTAGCACATTCGTTGTTCACATTCGTTAACACAACTAACGAATGAAAACGAGTAAACACAGGGACTCATTCGTTATTAGATACTCTAATGAATGAGCCTAACATAATGACGAGTGTGTAATACATTTACCAAAATACCCCTATACTTTATACAAAAGACCAAAATACATTGTGCAAATACCGAGACGCGGAAACATGTATCAACAAACTCCCCCTTGTCTCGAGCTCTTTGTCTTCAAGGCTTAAACTTGTTGGTCATCCAATCAACACAACTACGGAAATCCAAACGCATGAAAACACGTATCACACATTCGAATTGGATAGCTGAAACATTATCCCTGACGTCAGCCCAACTGATCCAGTTCTTGTACGGAACCTCATTATTCGGCTCAGATAAGTTAACCAACCACATCGGGTCTATAACTTTAATGAACTCCATCATATGCCCCGAACCCAACAAGATCAATGCTTCACCGGTTTTTTATCGTAGTACCACCTACTGAATTTCTTATAAAGATTTTGGGGAAACGTCTTACATGAACCTTCTTTAATGTCTGAGGTGGCTTCACTTTATTTACCGGTTTTCTCTAGCCAGTTCTTGGATCAGTCTCGCCTATATACTTCCATTTCGGAACTTGTGGCTTGAAAAACTTGAATCCATATTTTACCCCATGTAAAAGATGCCTATAGAACCAATCCGCCATCTACTTTTCACCATGATTTATGAACGATCTATTGGCTAATGTATGCACATCCCACATCGGCAATACGTTGAAAGTATTGAATGTCGTGCTCCCATTTAACTATACATAAGACATACCTTGAGCTCTAAGTCGTAAACCCATGAGATAATGTCACTTTTCACAGTCTTTGCTGCAACAAACTTCTTCATCTAATGTGCTATTGCACGAGCTTTCAATTACATATCATATTCTCGTTAAGCATACTTTAACACCTCAATAATTTTGTTCATCCTTGACTTATTGTGTGTAAACATCCCATCATCAGAAGTTCTTGAATCGGTGTCAGTACTTTACTCTTTCCCTTTAACTTATACTTACTCAAACACTCTTCAGCTGCTTTAAAATACTCGGTAGTAAAGAATGTAATTCCTTCATCAGTATTTATACGTGTGTACAAGTAAGGATATTCCTCAGCTGTCATGTCTTAAATCTCCACCTCATCATATTTAAACGACGTGATCCCAGCGGGAACACTCGTGTCAATTTTAACTTCTTCATTGTCAACAACCTCCACATCATCCTCTTTATCCAATTCATCCAGTGCATCTTTGTTTAAATTAAGCGGTATTGCGATATGCTATTTTGTCAATGAAAGATGAGCGAAATCTCCTTCTTCAATCAAATTCTCGTCCACCATACTCATCACAACACCATGATCATCCACAAATCAGACCATCTTTACCTTAACAATATTCATGGGTTGCACGTTAGTAGAATCATGATTAACTACTAATTTCTTGCATGAATCTCCTTCGGTCGATCCACCACCACTAGATGTTGATGTACTGGCACTTGGTTGCTGATCACCTCCAGTACCTGCTTCAGGATCTTTCTCATAATCTTTGTACTTTAATTTCTTCAACATGTCATCTTTACAAGTCAATCGAAGGATAATTTCGTCCTTGTTGGCAATCTTCTCCCCCTTAGAAGTAGTCAGGGCTCTCAATTCTCGGTTTTCGTGCAGAACATACGATAAATGGCTCACCTTTTTGTGCTAATCTGCTCTCATATGTTCTTGAAACAATCTCTTAGCTGTCATATGATTTTTCTATAAGTGAATCAGATTCAAAAACTGCATTCTCTGTTGTTGAATTGGCAAGTTGAAGAACATTGGATTCAAAGGCTACGTAGGAAACTCCGGACAATTAAACTAGTTTAAAGAAAAGTTCGGTCATTGTGTCGATCTTGCACAAATAGGTGGACTCGTTGTTGTTATGGTTTACTAAGGAGATGGCACCTAATATAACATAGATTGAAGAATTGATGCAAATCTCGAATCAGTAGAAGTTTTCGTTGATAATGTAACAACCAGGGTACTTGTAGGAGTAGTAACCACCGGTGCTTGTGGAGTAGATACAATAACTTTTGGAGATTGGGATTCGACATCAGAACCTCTCCGGGTTCTCATTTTAGCAGGTTTCTCAACCGTAGTCGCCTTTACCGCCGTTTGACATTTACGTGTCGCATCCGCAACACCTTGATCATCTGGATCACCATGTCCGCCATCACCACCGTTACCACCTCATGTTCAGAATCTGAATCATCATAGATCCAATGATCTTCAGGTGGAGCTACATAATTATCTTGATCAATGTGACCATATAACCTCTTGAAACTCAGTTTGTTCTCAATGGCCTGTCCATGATAAGTCCATACACGCCTCATCTTATGTTTATTCGTATTCTCAAGTATCAACATGTCTTCAGAATTATCTGGATCTTTCACCAAATTCGGCTCCAAATAATTAATGATCAACTATAGAGATCTAGGATACATTAAGAACTTGTTCTTCACGTGACGCATAATACAGTTCTCCTGTAAGTGATAAAACACTAGCTCAGAGAAGTTGAACGGCTTGTTGAGTACAAGTGCAACAAAAGCCGACTGCAACATAATTCGACACCCGTTAAATCCGCCTTTACGTCCAACGAGGCAATGTATAAGCACGTGTAGTAAGTACTTACAATGCTAAAAAAGATAGGCCCTGTTGTATTGAGACTTCAACAAATCACCTTTATACTTTAGTCGTCCATACAAACCTCTAATCAGGTCTTTCTCAAATTCACACCGGTCATCATCGGTATCTTGAAACAATATTACTTTATGAATCAGTGCCACATTAATAATGATCATCTTATCTTCAACCTTGGCTTAAATATGATTCTCTTCTAGAATGCATTTCGCCGTGTTCCAGATGGATCTGCTGATGCTGAAATCGATAGGTACGTCAGCAGAGATAGCATATGGATTCTTTGGCGCTTGAGAAAAGTAATAATGCTGCCAAACATCGCTTGTCCAAAGAAGTCATCATTTAAGAACGTACAGATGTTGTGTTTCTTATCATAAGGCAATTAAATGATGTGAGCTTCCTTAGCTTGTTCAACTCTAAATTGCTCTTGTTAAGAATCATCAACATCCATTTCATCGGCCACATATATATATATATATATATATATATATATATATATATAAGAATTGAACATGTTAACACCATATTTTTACTTTAAAATCTAAAAAAATTCAACCCTTGGTGAAAGTTCTAGTTACTGATCAAATTTAGCCTTCTCATTCTTTAATTTTTAACGAATAGGTTGTTCATTCGTTAAATAACATTAATGAATGCCCTCATTCTTTAATACTATTAAATGAATGACCAAACTTGTTAATTCTTATTAAATGAATGACCACATTCGTTATAATTAACACATTCTTGAACAAGTTAAGTCTCATTCGTTAGAAGAATTAACGAATGACCTTTATTCGGTTAAAATCACAATGAATGTGTACATTCCTTATTATTAACATGAATGAAGAACTCATTCGTTACTGTATACGAAAGTGAATCAACGAATTGTCACTTTGACCCAAAAGAGTCAAAGTCAAAATTAGTATGACCATTGAAAGTCACCATTCAGTTTGGTTTTTTTAATCATTCAAAACACCATGTTTTACATTAAAAATTGATTTATTAGCATCGACGCATCATCGATACCAAACCAAAACCATTTAATTGATTAATAAGTTCAGTTTTAAGGTTTAATTGATTTTTTAAGTGTCCGTATTGGGTTTATACGGTTAGTTCACTCAAATATGAATTAATTGATACATTAATGTTATCAGTAGACTCGTCTGTACCTTCTGAGTATCCTTCGATGATCAATAATCACAAAAACAAGGATAAGAATTCTAAAAAAATTTGCAAGAGTTTCTCTTTGTTTTTTAGAGTTTCGAGAGTGTAGGTTACCATTCGTTGTGTTAGGGTTTACATAGTTTGTACACTTTGACCCATTTCCCAAGAAAACAAATAACCTCATTCCAAAGACAGTGAATGACGAATAGGTTACCATTCGTTGTGTTAGGGTTTATATATTCTGTACTCTTTGACCCATTTCTCAAGACAACGAGTAAACTCATTCGTTATTATAAGATTAACGAATGACCTTTCATTCGTACTACATTCGTTAACAAAGTTAACGAAAAACCCTTCGTACATTAGAGAATAACGAATAACCATTCATTCATCGAAACATTTAATGAATAAACCTTCATTCGTTAAAGTCTAATGAATAAACACTCATTCATTATAGTTGAGCGAAA
The DNA here is from genome assembly GCF_021521415.1 of Bidens hawaiensis. Lineage (NCBI taxonomy): Eukaryota > Viridiplantae > Streptophyta > Magnoliopsida > Asterales > Asteraceae > Bidens > Bidens hawaiensis. The sequence goes on from NW_027495241.1 coordinate 227,947, forward strand.
GCGAATGTGAATGACATAACGAATGCCACACATTCATTATTTACTTTAATGAATGACTGTTCATTAGTTATGTTATAGTAACGAATGCGCCTTTCCCTTTATAAAAGAAAAATTTAATTATAAACTACAAAAAGCAGTACCTATTTTTGTGAGGTTGAGCAGGGATTCATATTAACCAAGAAATTTGTCCTTCACAGTTATATATTTCGGCTTTATTATGACTAGTGTAAAGTCATTCATTAGTGTTGTTGTCTACTTAATTCTTATAACAAATGTATCGGAAATTTATGTGATATGATTTAAGGTTCAATTAGGGCACCAAATATTAGAAAATATCATCCTTTAATCTCGATTCAGACTTATTTTGATTTTTTCCACGTCACCCCAACTTGACTTATACCTTAAATCAGTTGATCAATATATATTTTGATGGTCAGTTTTTAGAAATCTTACAAATAATCCCAACTACAAGGTATACCAACATTATCAAGTAATACTTCGAGTCCCTTTCCCAATGATGAGTATGCATGATTCCATCTGTATGGCTTACATGCATTGTGTCCCTTGTGGTCCGTTTCTTAATAATAATAAGACGCAAGAAAGGGGACAACGTATGACTCCCAACCTGGTTTGATCAAGTTAGTAGTGAATTTGTACAAAGTACAACATTGATCAAGTTTAATGACTTATAGTGGGAGATAAACTTTGGCTTCACCTTTTGAGCATAATAATATTCACCGAAATGAATACGCAGATGAAACCGCATAACGACTTAATAGAGTCCAAAACTTTTGAAACACCCTATTAATACAGTATTTAAGGCCATAAGACCATATATCGTTGCAGTGTTACCCATATATAGATTCGTATTTAAATTTATGACATTTGTGGTGATCAAACAGATTTAAGGCTTGAGTATGACAAGGATATTATATTTCTGCCTTCATCACCAAGACTTTGTATGAGACTAACACCTCCTTCAATTTGGCAATTTAGATATTTATATCACATACTCTTCCTTACTCGTTTCTTTAAGACCTACCAATGCACTAATACAATTAAGTGCACATCTTTTTCATCTATTTGTTTTACAGAATTTAGGATATAAATGATCAATGTACTATCATTTTCCCTTTTTGCTTCAAAACTCATTTTGAGGAGCAAAATATTTTTAATATTTTTGAGTTTTAAAATATATGGATGTTTTTGGATTTCATCTGTACAAACTGAAAGCATAATATTTTTGTATTTTCCCATTTTTCTCCTCCTAAAAACCAAAATATTAAAGAAAGTAAAAACAATTAAAAACAAACTGTACAAAAACAATAAAAAGTTGATTACCCGAGCTTAGGAATATCAGCAAATGATTTTAAACCATTTAAACCAAGCAAAAATTAAAATCTTGTTTTATCAAAAGCTTTGGTAAAAAGGCATTCCTTTTGATGATCCATATGTACCTCTGTTATGTCAATTAGTTTCTTTTCGAAACAATAAATGTTAAAATGGTAAAGAAATTCGTATTTTATTGTTTTAGAGTATTAAGAAATTTTAAACCGTAATCCCACAAATGTTGTTGGATCCATAGAACCTATGAACATAAACTCGATATGAATTACGATCAGATTTATGTTAATTGTGTGCATTGTGTGTTTTGAGAGGATATTTTGGCAGAGTAACAATACCAAGTGAAAATAATAAGAACTGATTCATTTACTTGAATACGTTACAGGGTATATACAAGAGATAACCTCATTCGTTATACAAGCCATAATGAATGTGTGTAATTCGCTATCATACGTTAAGCTCCTATACGTTATACTAACAAATCGACACATTCGTTGTTCACATTCATTAATATAACTAACGTATGACCAAGAGTAAACACAGGGAATTATTCGTTATTATCTACTCTAACAAATGAGCCTTACATAATGATGAATGTGTAATACCTTTACCAAAATACCCGTATACTTTATGCAAAAGACCAAATACATTAAGCAAAGACCAAGACAAAGAAACATGTATCAACAGATAAAAGGGTGTAGGTGATAGGAAGGGACAACGGAACTGAGTATAATAATGGAGTGATGATTGAATTTTATGTTGCGAAAGGAATATTTTAGGAATTCAGTGCTCCTAGAATTCCAGAGCATAATGGCGTTGCAGAAAGAAAAAAAAACAAAAAATTAATTGAAGTTGCAAGAACTATGATTGCAGATGCTTATCTGCCTGTCTCTTTTTGGGTTAAAGTAATCAACACATCCTGCTATGTTCAAAATAATTTCTCAACAAATCTCATAATAAAACTTCCTATGAGATTTTATTCAAAAGGAAGCCCTATATTAAGTTCCTTAAACCTTTTGACTGCAAGTGTTCAATACTGAATACTAAGGATGGCATGAACAAGTTCTAGGCTAAGTCTCTCGGTTGTTTCTTTGTTGGCTACTAATCAAAATCTAAAACATATAGAGTATATGTGAAAGAACATATGAGTGTGATTGAATCTGTTGACATTGCATTCAATAGGAACCATTTCAACACTGCTGATGGTCCTAGTTGGCTGTTTGACCTTGAGAAGCTCATCAAGTCATTCAATATATACCCAGAAGATATTGAAGAAACTGCTTACAAAACAGTGTTCCTGAAGCAACATCTGTAATGAAACTGAATCTGGACAAACTATGGTCTAAAGTTTCTAATGGGGGAACTTAATTTCAATTCAAGAATAGGAAAAATGTTGAGAATGTAGAAGCTAAAAATGATATATCCAATCAAGAGTCAGAGCCTGTAGAAACAACTAAAGTTCTATATCAAGATTTTGAAGAAACTGAAAATGTTCAGACAGATTTGTTTGAACTATATTCAACAATCTTGAAATTCCAAATGACATTGCTGCAACTTCGAACGTTGAAAATCATCAAAACATCATTGGTGATATGCATGAAGGGTAACTAGAGGGGTTCCAATTGCAAACATATTTCTATTATCTTTCTTTCTATCCCATGTTGAACCGAAGAATATTGTTCAAGCCCTAAAGGACACCAGCTGGGTAGAAGCTATGCAAGAGGAGTTGGCACAATTTAGAGATCTGCAAGTCTAGGAATTTGTAGACAAACCTAAAAGAAAAGTTGCAATATGAACCAAATGGTGGTTTTAGGAAAAAGAGGGATAAGAGAGGTGTGGTAATAAAGAACAAACCAAGTTTAGTAGCACTGGTATGTTTACAATAGGAAGTAATTGACTTTGAAGAAGTATTTGCACCTATGGCAAGATTAGAGGCCATTAGGATTTTCATGGTAAATGCAGCTTCAAAGAACATCAAAGTGTATCAATTGGATGTCAAATATGCTTTCTTTAATGGAAGCAAAGATGAGGAGGTTTATGTCACTCAACCTCCAGGATTTGAAGATCCTGATTAACCTAATAGGGTGTATACACTAAGCAAAGCTCTATATGGATTACATCAAGCTCCAAGAGATTGTTATGATGAGTTATCAAACCATCTTCTTGTTAATGGTTTCTACAGAGGGGCCATTGATAAGACCTTGTTTTACAAAAAGAAGGGAAGTGATTTGCTATTGTTACAAGTTTATGTAGATGATATCATTATTGGATCAACAAATGAAGAGTTGTGAAAAGAGTGTGTGGTTGTGATGAAGTCAAAATACACATGATTTCAATGGGTGAGATGAATTTTTTCTTTGGGTGTAGGTCCAACAAAAGCAAGATGGAATCCTTATCAACCAATCCAAGTATGGGAAAGACATCTTGACGAAGTTCTAATGAAATGATTTAAAGATAGCTTTTACTCTTATGGACACACATAAAAAAATGGTAGTTGATGACAAGGGGTAGTCAGTAGATCAACATGATTACAGAGATAAAATTGGATCACAGATGTACTTGACTGCATCTCGACCTGACATCATGTTTGTTGTTTGTGTGTGTGCAAGGTTTCAAGCCAATCCCAAAGTCTCTTATACGATGGATGTTAAAAGGATATTTAGATACCTTATGGGGAAGCCTGACCTAGGGATTTAGTACCCAAACAACATATCTTTTGATATGCTTGCATACACTAGAAATGATTATGATGGGTGCAACATTACCAGGAAATCACCCACGGGTGGATGTTAATTCTTAGGAAACAGACTGGTGTCCTAGCAGTGCAAGAACCTAACTAAAGTATCAATCTATACTGCTAAAGCTAAATACATTGTTGCATTTGCTTGCTGTGCACAAGTTCCCCTATTCAAAATCAAATGTTGACTATGGTTTGAATTTTTTGAATACCTCTATTCTCAATAATAACACTGTTGCTATGTTCATTATGAAAAATCCAGTGCAACACTCAAAGATAAAGCACACTGAAATCATACATCATTTTATAAGAGACTGCAACAAGAAGGGTTTAATACATATGAAAAGGGTTGAAATTAGAAACAACTTGGCTTACCTATTCATCTAGCCACTGGATAAAACAAGATTCAACTTTCTAATAAAGGACATAGGAATGATAAAATGTAATGAAGTTTGATTAATGATATGTGTGAGCTCTTAAAGGAATATTCTTGCTTGTCTGTGTTTGTGTGCTTAAATGACTATTTTGCCCATATCCTAGCTTGTTTGATTATGTGTGCACTTTTTATGTTTCATCATAATTGTGTATTCCGAGCCTTGCGTTTGTGAATATTTACATATGTGTGTTCTGAAATGACTATTGCTTATTCTTGTGTGAATTATGAATATTAAACATGTGAGTACTACTTAACTGATTGCACATGTGTTTTCTTTTGTGTGATTTATGAAACTGCAATTATGATCTTTTTATGATCTAATGTTAATTCTTCAAAATGATAAATGAACAGTCTTTAAAAAAAGGTTTTAAATATGTTTAAAACTATTGTGTCAGAATGAAATATCTAAAACAAAGTTTTTTTAACAGAGTCAAATGTTATGATTCAAAGCAAAATCCTTTATAGAAGCATGAAAAGTTGTTCTAAACTGATTATTCAGTTACAGGCTTGTAAGAAGCCTAACATGTTTTTTTATGGAAATATGATCCAACCTTTTGGTAAATGATTGAAAACTGAATATTTACACCAAACATGAGGATTGATAAGACTAAAAGGACTGTTAGTGTAGTCATTAATATGTATGGTAGCTTTCCATGATGTGTAAAACTGATGTGATAATAACATGAAGTACTGCTAAACTTAATGTGGATGTACAATTTGAAAATGTATGCATGTTTCTATATAAATCTTCATAAATGATAGGTAGAAAGGTAATTATCCAGTAATACACGAGCCTTTTGGTGTTTGATCGACCCAAAAATGAAGTATTTTTATATATGACAAAGAACATAATATTTTTTAATGAAAACAATCAACCATTGTTGATAAAAATACAAAGTTGAGTGATTACAACTAGAATTACAAAGGTGGTGCATCAATGTAAGTCCTAAACCCCTTGAAAGAATGGCATGCAAGTCCGTAATGTGTGGCATGTAGGTTCAATGTTCAACCTCAATGAGAAACCACTTTCGTACGATTACATTAACAATCAACACGAATACATTACAGATCTAGTCGCTGGATATGCTCTGGTGATTAGACACTGATTGAATTATATTAAGAGTTGCGTGTGAGTGGATATTTAGCAGCGTAACTAGAGGATTCAATAATAATAAATAAACTGCTACATTATTTCACAGGGTACAAGATATATTTAGCACGGTATCGAGCTTTTTGTCTTGATCATTTGAACCTTTTGGTCTTCTAATCGGCACAACTATGAACACTGAACGCATGGCAAACACGCATCACACGCTGAAATTGCATATCTTGATCGTAATACTTCATCTCGATCCACCTTATCTTATTTTTGAATAACGTGTCATTATCAGACTCAAATAAAGTAACTAACCACATCGGTTAGATAACGCATATAAACTTCATTATAAGGCCCCGTTACCGGTTCCCTACTTTGGACGTTGGATTTACTCATAAACACAGTTCTAAATATCAGAGTTAATTAAAACATTCGCAGAATATTAAAACTTTCATAACATTACAATAATAATTCATAACATTTCTTGAAACATTCATCTTTTCTTTCAAAATCAAAACATTGATGATAAAACATAACAAGTCTTCAAATGCCAGACTCTTATTCTTCTACCACGTGTCCCCTCTCAAGCCAGCTGTCTCATCCTACTCACCTACGTGTATACTAAAAGTCAGCTACACTGAGTGAGTTCTAGTTAATCATACAACATACAATACATTCGTAACTACGTACTTCCATACGTACTTCATACATTCATAATCCGTTCATCATATACATACTTACCTTGATACTTTATTTTAAACTCCACTTTACATTATTCTATTATGCCTCAAATATTATTAGGGTCCGGTCCCTTTTTCTGCCTCGGATATTATTAGGGTCCGGTCCCTTTTCTGCCTTGAGTATTATTAGGGCTTAGTCCCTTTCTGCCTTGAGATTTATAAAGGGCCCGGTCCCTTTTTCGTCTAGGGTATTATTAGGGTCTGGTCCCTTTCTACCTTGAGTATTATTAGGGCTCAGTCCTTTTCTTCTGTACCTAGCTATCTCTTAACTTAATTCATAACATACGTACGTATCATTCGTACATTATTCATAACATTATAACTTGGCAGTACGTGCAATATCCAAAGATCGTTCACATACCGACAAACAATCATTCATACTTTATATACATATCATTCATATCTTCAAACTATCACCCGACGGTACATGCAATATCCAAAGATCGTTCACGCATCGTCAAGCATTCATTTATACATTATCATGTAAGGCATACACTTACCACTTAAGGTAAGTGTATTAACTAATCACATCGAGTATGCACACAACCCCGAAAACATAATAAGGAATGAGGCTAGAAATTCACTTGAATACAGTTACGTTCACCGTTTATGGTTATTCCTTTCTTTATCTGTGCGCGATTAGGTGTATAGCAATTACACTTATCAATTATCTATCTCTACCCATATGGTGTTTCTAGTTTAATTATAACTCTCAACGAACGGGGGTCCGGGGGTAGCGCCCCTGGAAGCGGGGTTCTAGGGGCGGAATCCCCTAGCAGGGTCTAAGGGGCAGAGCCCTTGGCTGGTGTTAAGCTGCCTTAACACATTTTCCATTAGGATTTGTTTGAACTCGTTAATCAAACATGGATCTCAGATCTGAGATATAATTAACCTAACATGGATCTAGTTCATAATTACTCTTGATTGTATGTTATACGTCATATGTATTTGTGTTAATTGTATGTATGTGTATGTATAATATTAAGATGAAGATTGAGAGAGATTCGGACAGGGTTTCGTTAATTAACTCTCCAAAGCTTAAATTAACTTGTGAACAAAGTTCACTATATATAGAAGATAGGTCTAGTTCGCTAACATTCCATAGTGAACTAGACACTACTTCGTTACATACATAAAAAGATAAATAACCTCAACGAATTTTCTCCTGATTCGTTAAACCTCCTTAACGAATCATGTCGGGTCCCCGATTTCAACTGGATCTTACTCAAATCATGCCATTACTCACACAAATAGATGCGTCGACAAGGGAGTTAATGACGGGTTGCTATATTTAGAAAGATTACTGTTTATTAAAAGCGGAATCAATAATAAACAGGGTAGTTGCAATCAATAATCAAAGGTAACTAACACAAACAAGATTCACTCAAAAGATTTCCATTTATATAATGTTCATCATACAAAGGGTAATCGATTTAGGGTTTCTTGTAGGAAAACGGAAGTGGCTCAATAAATATTCTCACTTAGTATCGTATTCAGCCGCCTATTTTTCCGTGTGTCTCTCATCCTCAGGTGTGCCCTAATTATTCCTTTTATAGGCTTGACACCCCTGGACAGCTGTCATTCCTTCTAGAAACCCTAAATGATAAAACATATTCAAATTACATTTTCAAAAATAATCCTAAGTGTAAAACAAGTCTTCCGGGTAGGCTTTGCATCAATCTTGTCTTTCCGAGTATGCTCTGCCATCCTTCATGACTTGGTAACATAGAAGTGTGCTTGGAATCAATTTCCGGGTAGACTTTACTTGAAGAGTATTTTACCAAGTAAAATACTCAACGGGTAGACTTCAATCTTCTTGACTTTTCCAGACTTTGCCCGATAAACCCTTACGAGCAACCTTGTTCTTCAATTGTTCCTTCAACCCTTTGCTAGAGAATAGCTTATTAGCAAAGTGTGCTTGGTAGCACTGTTCCTTGCTTGAGTTAAACCTTGCCCGATGATACTTGAGATATATCATTAAATCATCAAGCCTACTTGGACCATACTTATTAATAAATACCTTTCCCGGTCTTCCAATTACTTGGCTTCATGAGCTTGATTAGCCTAAAGCTTACTGGGAAGTGAACTTTACTTGGCTATGAAGAACAAACCTGCTTGATAAAGTGCACCATGCCCGGACTTGCATAAACTAGTGCACCTTGCCCGGTAATACACTAATTTGCAAACCCTGCCCGGATATTCACTAAAGAAGACTTCAAGAAGATAACTCTGCCCGATAGACAAAATATCGTACCCGGCTAAGTAAAAGCTTTCTCGGAAGTCTAAGTTGTGCCCGGATACATACTTAGCGAATTATGAGGAGGTTGAGAAGATTCCAATCTTCCATACGTCTCATTATTCAATCTCCCCTTTGGTCAATTGTTTGACCCAACAATCTCCCCTAGATTGGAACACCTCAGCTGACCCAAAATATTTCTACAGTTACTTACATAGGATGAAAATACATATCAAATTAAAGTCAAATTACACATTCAACAAAATTTAAGCAAATTACATATTCAGAATTCTGTCCGAAGACATTACATGACAAAGCCTAATCTAGGAATCTTGTCTCTTCCTTGCATTGTGTGCGGCTTGCCTTCTGTTTGCTAACACTGATGCAGCTCTCATTTTAAAGATATCAAGGGCTCGGTAATGAGTATGACCTTCCGGTATGACCAAGACCCTTATATCCATTAGATCTTCATCGTGCAAGCAATTTAAGTCTTCATCCTTCTTGATTAAACTCAGTACTTTTCCATCAGAGTTTTTCAGCAAGTAATGGTCAACATTTTCTTTGTATTCAACTTCAGTTATGATGCCATTTCTTTGGACTGTGTAGTTGGGGCGTGTCATTCTTCTTTCAAGGCTTAAGCATGCATTCAAGTTTGACACTGGATTCCTGTCTCTGACATTCATTTGGTAGTACAGTTCAGCCTTGTCCATTTTTATTAACTTCTCTGACCTTTTCGATCCATGAAGTTGAATCATTCTCCAACTTCTCTTGTCTTTTAAGAACCGGAATTCCTGGTCATCTTCTTTCTTCAAAAAATTTGAGAGATCATTCATTTTCCTTCCTGCCATCTTGTTTCTGTCTCTATAATCATACAGGTCAAGTGTGGCCCTTCTTTCTAGTTGTTCTTGAGTGTACTCATAAAAGTCACTTCTCACAACTATTTCCCTTAGCTTTCTTCTTTCCATTATCACTCTTAAGCATTCAGATACAGAATCATAGTAGAGTTCTCTTGGAAGATCCACATCTGATTGTGGTCTTGATGTTCTTTGTAGTACAGACCTACTTGATTCGCCTCTTCCACCTCTTTGATGTCTTCTTGAAATTGGAGGCCTTAATGGAATAGACTTCATGGGTTTTCTCGGCCCCAGATTGAATGTTTTGATGTAGATTGCCTCTACCATTTTAGGTGGAAGGTTAGCTAGTTCAACTACATCTTGCCACACCAGGTCTGTTTGACAAACCAGCAGATACAAATTTTCCATCCACAAAGCTTCTAGGGTTTTCTCCTTCCCTTAGAGCTTTCTCCCAATCAGCCTTTTGAATGTAGAAAAGATTTTTCAAATCTTCCTTTTATAATGCATCAAAAGAGGCTTCATCCATTCCCCTTTGATTTATCATTATCCCACTTAGAATATTTATCATTTCTTCATTCTCCCAATGAACAGTTAGTTCATCTTCAGGATCAGGCTTAACTTCTTGAGGAGTTGGGGTTTCAACAACAGGTACTTCCTTTGACATTTCCTTTTCACCCTGAATCTTCTGTTTCTCCCTCAGAGTCATTATCATTCTTTTCTTTATTGGAGGTTCAACAGATGTTTCGGGTTGTTTAGTAGAGCTCTCAGTTTGGACCCTCTTCAATTTGTCTTTTCTTTTCAGTTTATTGTATTGGTCCAACAATGATTTTCTAGATAGGTTCTCAACTATTTCGGGTTTCAATCCTTTCTCCAGCAGGTATCCACACAAACCTCTAAACTTTTCTTTCAAAGTTTCCAACTTTTCAATCTTCTCATTCTCCTTTACACATTTCTCAATCACCTTTTCTCTTTCACTGTTGTAAAGGTCTTGGAGTCTATAATGATTGAAATGGCTCAAATCTTTTTTAGAATATCCATGCCTTCTCAGATATTCTCTGTGTTTCTGAGCATCTTTATTCTTTTGTTGCATGGCTCTTTTGATCTTTTCATTTTCTTCTTCAAGCCTCTGATTCAACTCACTATCATTCATATGAGCCACACTTTCAAAGTTCACACCAAGTGTCCTCAGCTTCATAATTAAAGGATTCTTTCTTTTAGCTTCTAACATACTCAGCTCAATGTTGCTCTCTGCTCATCAGTCATTACAACTTGTGGAGTCTCAACATTTGCAGCTTTAACACTTTCACCTTGATTATCATCAGATTCATCAGACTCATCCTCCTCTTCAGTTGAATCATTTACAACATCAATCTTAGGTTCATCAGAGGGTGGATGATCTGGATTTTGTTCAGTTCTAATAGGCACATTAGGAACACCTTGAACCCTTTCACCTGGTTTCAAGGATTGTAGTGGGACTGCCCTGATTGGGCTTGCCTCATCATCAGGAGTCTCTACAAAGTATCTATTTTGATCATCCCATCTTCCTTTCTTTGCAGACTCAGTACCTTCAGCTGACATAAATGTTTCTGGTCTATCCCTTTTTCTTGAGTATTTCTGTCTATACTTGGGATCATCCACATGCTCCCATTCATCAGGATTTTTTCTAATGTCATCTTTAATCTGTTAGGCCCATTTCTTTGCAGCCATTGAGGCAATGGACTCACCAATTTCCTCTTCATTCATCATTTCAGTATTCAGATTTGTAGGTTCAGCAGTTTCTGTTGATTTACTTTCTGGTTGACTTTGAGATTGAAACATGCTAACCACTGTGGCTAAGGAATTGTCAACTTCCTCATTTCTCTTCAGATCTATCAAAGCCTCAATCACATCTTGATCAGCCACTTCTTCAATAATTTCTTTAGCAAGATTGGCTTGATTGATCAAAGCTTCCTGCTCTGCCAATTCTTCTGCAGTCAAGGTTTGAGCTAGTATCTCCCTATCCCTTATTTCCCTCAAAATATTCTCTTGTTCTCTTAAGGCAGCAGCAGCAGCTTCAGCATCATCTCTGAACAAGATGTCTTTCTCTGGATATGCTTTATCAGGCTCCTTTTCAGTCACTTAAGCCTTTCCTTTACTCAACCTTCTATGGATCTCTTCTTCTGTTTCAGGCTCAATTTATCAATATCTCTATCCAGTCTTTCCATCTCTTCATCATGCTCTACAGTCTTGGAGGTTTCTGTTTGTTCAGTTTCTGGTTCAGTGAGTATCAACTCCTCAGTAGCAGCATCTTCTTGATTCATTACATCGGTTTGAATGTCAGTTTGATTATCAGTAGCCACATCAGTCAAAACATTAGTTGCTGCACCAGTCAAAATATCAGTAGCCACATCAGTGGTAGCCACATTTTCTTCAGCATTTGTCTTTTCAACTCCATCACTTGTCCCTTCATCATTCTCTTCACTCCATTCAACATTCATTATTTCATCATTATAGTCATAATCTTGCTCTCCAATATCTGATTTGTCACCTTCATACTCATCATCTTCAACTCTTCTTTCCTCATTATCCTCCTCACCATCATCATAAGCGTTTAAAATCAGTTTCAAACTGTCTACAGTCTCTATACCTGTTTCTTTTTCAGTCTCAACATCTACCCTGAGTCAGTTGGCTCATTTTCATTCTCCCCCTATTTTGGGGCAGCTGAGGTCTTATCAACCTCCTGCTCCAGGGCTTGAATTCTCAAATTTGCATGTACCAATTGATCTAACAACATTACATTTTCCATTGTCACCTCCTCATATCCTTCTTTTCAGTTCAGCATTTTCTTTTAACAAGGTCAATAAGTCAGTGTCAGTGGGTGGTGTTGTAGGTGGTGATGTAGAAAATAGTTCATATTCAGCTTGTTCTTGGGTTGTGGTGTGGTTTGGTAAATAGATTGTGGTGGTGATTGTGTATGAGGTGGGCTTGGAATGAATGGATCAGAATGAATTGGGCTAGATGTTGCATGTTGGCTTATGTTAGGGTTTGGGTGAGGGATTGAGTAATTTGATGTGGTGAGTACGTGATGGTGATGGTATATTGGTTGATCAATGTGTGGTGGTGATTGTGGTGGTGTTGAAATAGGTTGTTCTTGATCCTCAAGTTGCTCCCCCTGATCAGGTGCATCAACATTCATAGCTACTCCAGCTCCTCCTTCATCTCCATCATCAGCATTATCATCTCCCCCATCTGAACTATCATCATTACTCTCATCATCATCCTCTTCTTCCTCCTCTGAGCTTAACTCAGGTACAAGCATTATTTCCAAATCTGGTTCAGCAGCCATGGTAATACTTCATATGGAATGTTAGGATCATATCTGTTTGCCCTTCCTAGATTGGCTATTCTTCTATAAGTATCTGGATCCTGCAGCTGATGTGTCCTACCAATTGTGGGTAAACCCTGTAATTCCCTGTTAAAAATGATCTGTAAGAATCTAAGGTATTGCAGGAATCTATCAGCTTCTGCCTTTTTCAAATTACCAATCATATTTTATTATTA